>NW_015091101.1:72765-75001 GCF_001431845.1 Calidris pugnax | reverse complement strand
CAAGGAGCATCATCACTAAACCAGACCTCCCAGCACTACATCAACCCGGCTTTTGAACACCTCCAGGGATGGGGCCTCAACCACCTCCCTGGGCAGCCCATTCCAAAGCCTGAGAACCCTTTCAGTGAAAAAATTTTTCCTAATATCCAGCCTGAACCTCCCCTGGCGCAACTTGAGGCCATTTCCTCTCGTCCTGTCGCCTGTGACTTGAGAAAAGAGCCCAACCCCCACCTCTCTACACCCTCCTTTCAGGGAGTTGGAGAGAGCAATAAGGTCTCCCCTCAGCCTCCTCTTCTCCAGGCTGAATAACCCCAGCTCCCTCAGCCTCTCCTCATAAGACTTATTCTCCAGACCCCTCACCATCTTTGTCGCCCTTCTCTGGACCCGCTCCAGCCCCTCAATGTCTTTTTTATGGTAGGGGGCCCAAAACTGGGCACAGTACTCAAGGTGAGACACAGTACTCAAGGTGAGTACTGAGTGAGGTCAAGGTCTCAGGGAAAAAAAAAAAGGTGAACAAATAGAGGGGAATGACAGGAGCGGCTCCCTGATGGTACCAGGAGCTGCCTCCAGCTCTCTCCCTTCCCTCAGTCCCTGTGGGAATCAGGATTTTGCCACAAACCTGAATTTGGGTATTAGAGAGTGAAAGGAAGCGACGCAGCAATCAGGTGGCTCCTGAAACATCCCTAAAAAATTCCCACCGGCAGCCCCAGGCTGCAGCCCCACAGCTCAGCACCTGGGATGAAAACCAGGCTGCTCCTGCTCCATCCCCACCTTGGGAAGAAGGCTCTCACCAGGCTTCAGAGAGACACCCGGGATTTCAAAGCAGAAGAAAACAAATCGAAAAGGCGAAAACATATGCAAAAGAGCCCAGCCCAAGAGTCTTGGGTGCAAAAAGCACTGCGGGTGCCAGGAACACCTATGGAAGGGAAACGTCTGAAGGCAAGCACCAGCTCACACCATGGTGAGAAGCTCAGCCTGTCGGGGCAGCTCGTTGTGTTCTGCACCAGGACAGGGCTGAAGAGCCCAGACTGGAGAAAACTGCTGCAGGAGGGTCTGGGGCAGAGCTGACCGAGGCCAAGCACTGAGTCTGGACCTGCCGTGGGCTCTGGCTGGGGACAATCCCACCGCCCCGCAGTGCCGCAGCCTCCCTTTCTGCAAATAGAAGGAGTAATATTTGCTGTGATCCCCACATCACAAAGGTAAATAAATTCACTAAGACAGGTTGTAGAAGATCCCAGATGAGTTTTCTACAGTACTTAGCATTTTTTGTTACAAGGTTTAATCCTAAATCCACCCTCCCCAACTATACAATGGCATCTTCCAGAGCTTTGTTCAGTTCAGCTTCCAGTGTCTAAACAAGTTTTTTGTATTCCTCATCTGGAGATACGATCTGCTGCTTGCCACGGCCCACAGCCAGAAATCATCCTCGACACCCAGCCTATAATTTCCATTTATTTAGCTTAATCCCTTTCACAACACATCATCCGTGCCGCTGCCTTCCTCCTTCGGGCACTCCCCACTTGTGACCGGCTGCGGCAGCGATTGCCCGACTGACCTGCAATTGCTCCCTTCTTCCCTGGTTTTTGGGGACAAATCCCAGCCCAGGACAGAGCCAGCTCCTGAGAAGGATTCTGCCCTGAGCCTTCCCACCTCCATTCTCACAGCACAGACAACCAAAGGCAGTTCTGGTGTGTGTCCCTGGGGAAGGGAGTGCAGGATAATGCAGAGGGAAGGAATGGTTTCCACAGGGAATAAAAAAGCCAGTCCCAATCACCAAGGAAAGCCTCGTAGCTCCGTATCACTGGAATTTTCCTTTCTTTCCCTTTTCCTTTCCTTTCCCTTTTCCTTTCCTTTCCCTTTTCCTTTCCTTTCCCTTTTCCTTTCCTTTCCCTTTTCCTTTCCTTTTCCCTTTCCTTTCCTTTCCCTTTTCCTTTCCTTTCCCTTTTCCTTTCCTTTCCCTTTTCCTTTCCTTTCCCTTTTCCTTTCCTTTCCCTTTTCCTTTCCTTTCCCTTTTCCTTTCCTTTCCCTTTTCCTTTCCTTTCCCTTTTCCTTTCCTTTCCCTTTTCCTTTCCTTTCCCTTTTCCTTTCCTTTCCCTTTTCCTTTCCTTTCCCTTTTCCTTTCCTTTCCCTTTTCCTTTCCTTTCCTCCTTTCCTTTCCTTTCCTTTCCTTTCCTTTCCTTTCCTTTCCTTTCCTTTCCTTTCCTTTCCTTTCCTTTCCTTTCCTTTCCTTTCCTTT
>NW_015091101.1:56884-72696 GCF_001431845.1 Calidris pugnax | reverse complement strand
AGCAACACAATACGCAGATATGCAACGCAAGCAGTTTGTTCATAACAACAGCTTCACCTCTTTTGTTTTCCTTTCCTTTTCCTTTCCTTTTCCTTTCCCCGAATGTTGTCCTCCTCAGGACCACGAAGAGGAGGGGGGTGGGAGAAATGTAAAAAGCAGAAGGAAAAGAATCAAGGATGTGGCTGAGTGAACGAGCCAGAAACTTGGGGGAAAAAGGCAGGGTCTAAAAAAAAGGCGACAAAAGAAAAATGGAGCCACCAAGGCAAAGCAGATCTGCGGGGAAGAGGCAGGAAGAGAGTGCCCACCCTGAAGGCTGAGAGCCACGGAGGGGACAGATGGACGGACAGACCCCCGGAGCTCCTGGGGCACGTTTGTGGGATGGCAATTGGCAGCCCCAGCACCAGAAGTCCCACGGTCAGCGTGTCACCCCGTGCCCGAGCGTGTGCCCCCACGTCCCTGCCCGTCACTCTGCCCAGGGAAGTGCCCCTGCTGCAGCGGAGCCCGCAGCTGGGGGGCTCTCAGGACCAGCCGTGATAATAAGTCGTGATAATAAACCGTGGAGAATAAGTCTTATGAGGAGAGGCTGAGGGAGCTGGGGTTATTCAGCCTGGAGAAGAGGAGGCTGAGGGGAGACCTTATTGCTCTCTCCAACTCCCTGAAAGGAGGGTGTAGAGAGATGGGGGTCGGTCTCTTCTCTCAAGTCACAGGCGACAGGACGAGAGGAAATGGCCTCAAGTTGTGCCAGAGGAGGTTCAGGCTGGATATTAGGAAAAATTTTTTCACCGAAAGGGTTCTCAGGCATTGGAATGGGCTGCCCAGGGAGGGGGTTGAGGCCCCATCCCTGGAGGTGTTCAAAAGACGGGTTGATGTAGTGCTGGGAGGTCTGGTTTAGTGATGATGCTCCTTGTTTGTTGTGTGGGTGTCTATTTTTGTCAGTTAGGTTGACGGTTGGACAAGATGATCTTTAAGGTCCCTTCCAACCTAGAAGATTCTGGGATTCTGTGATGGACCCCGACCCACACGGGCAGTGGGACCCGGACCCTCCACCCCAGCCCCGCCACGGCCACCTCTCCCATCTGTTTTTGCTCGTGCCAGATGGGAAGGGGAGGGAGGGAGGGCTGGGGGATGGGGCTGCATCGCTGGGATGTCGGGGATTCATTTCTTTCTATTCTTTTCCCAGTGACATTTAAATGGCTGGCCCCAAAACGCTTTCTGATTGCTGTGTGTTTTTCCCAATAACACAAAGGCAAGAATCTCTCAGAATAAATCATTTATCCGACCCCACAAGCACATGCACCTCCCTCCTCCTCCTCACCCTCCCCTACAAGCGTGTTTTGGAGCTGCTCAAGCAGAGGGGAGAGCAAGCAGGAGTAATTTTCCACGGATGCAGGGAACAATTGAGCCCCGCATGGTTTTCATCGTTAAAATGCTTCCCTCCAGCAGTTTATGTTCACCCACAGCAGACAAAGGCGATATGCATGCAGAGACCAGTTCAGTCCTGCTCCACCCGCCGGTGGTGAGGAGCCGAGGTGCGGGGCGATGGGGAGGAGGAGTGGGGGAGAGAGATGCTAACGCCGCCAGTGGGACCCGCTCCAGCTCCTCTCCCTGCATCAGCCAGGGGATGGCTGAACCCAGCTCTGAGTCACCCTTACTCAGCCCCGGCGCAGTCCCAACTGTGCCAGGGCTGGAGAGGGGACGGGGCAGCTTTGGCACAGAAAAAAAAAGCCAAAGCATGAGTTTAGGGGGATACTCAATGCCGCTGGTGTGGCACCATCCTTTCTGCAGGCAGGCAGACAGGAGGCTGGGGGAGGAAGGAGGCCACGCCACTTCGCAGCAGCGCTTGCTTCAGCCTCGTGCTACCAGCCTGGCATCCAGCCTCTCCACTCACACAGGGTCTCCAACCACCCTACGGACACGGGAGACCCTTCCCCATCTTCCCTGCAAACACCAGCCGGCAGCGGGATTGCTCCCTGCAAGGAGAGGGTCTGCTCGTGCTGAGGATGGATGCTGGTACCACGCTCGTGCTCCCCTCCCTCAGGTTTTGGAGGGGAGCTGGGACACGTGGGCATCACCCAGCATCATCTCCCCAGCAGCACAGCCCAAAGGGGGCTGGACACCGCTGGGGCTGGGGGCATTAGATGGGGGTGTGGAGCCCTCTGAAGCACAGCAGGGCTATCCCCAAGTCATCCTCACCACAATCCTCTTTCCTCTTTGTCCTTGATTCCCTTCCCATCCATTCCTTTCAGATGGAGGAACACAGTTCAGCCACTGGCAAGGAGTTCCTGGGCTCTGAGCATCACCCGCAGCCCCTGAGGAGGAAGCAGGAGGGCTCTGAGCCCTCAGATGTCCCCTGCCCAGGTGTCAAACCTACACATGAGTATGAAAACCACAACTGGTTTTTATAACAGATCTGCCCACAAGCTCCAGGCTTTTGCAACCAAAAGAGCTTTTAAATGTCCACCTCTGGGCCCTGCAGGACAGCAGGGTGCAAGTTTGTGGCTGGCAGATTCGTTGCTCTTGCCCATCAGATCCCAACATCGTTTCTGAGCCCCTTTGGGCCCCTCTTCCCCAAGTGGTGCCAACTAAACCCACCCTCCTCAGAAACCTGCTGCTCGCTGGGAGCACGTGGGGCTGAAGGGGCAATACCACTGGTCTCATGGGAACCATGTCAAGAGGACCTCCAGCTCTGAGTGTGAAGAAAGATAAAAAGCAACCGGTTTTCAATTAAAAAAAAAAAATTTGTTAGTTCCTTATCAAAGATCAGCACATAGGAGCTAAACAGATTCAGGCCCAAACTGGTGGGAAATCTCTAAGCAACATTTTTGTGGTGTGGAGTAAGGTTTTGCCAGACTCCTTCCACCTAGATACTACCGAGGCAGCGGTTGAGACTGATGTTGGTTTGTCTCCCTCTGCCAGACCATTGGAGAAGGCTTTCAACAAAACTTCAAAGCAGAGACCCAAATGAATCACAGGATCCAGCGCTGAGGCTCCAACAGCCCTTTCATGAAGCACAACAGCCCAAGCCCCAGCATCCTGGTGGAATTATAACCCCCCCAGGTAGATGCACTGAACTTTTTCCTTCTTGCTCTGCTTGGACGTTTGTGCTTTTAAAGCTCCTTTTCCAACATCCAGCAAGTGCATTTATAAGTAGTTGGGTTTTACCTAAGAGGTGATGGCACTTAGATGGTTGTGGAGAGATGCTTTATATGGATAGCTTGTGTGGGAAGGGTTTTGGGTGGCTGAGACACTTCCTTGACATGAAGCATAACAAGGAGAAAGGAAGCTTTTCCAGAAGATGATCTCGGTTTGCTTTGCCTAACAAAACAAAGGCCAGAAGGGGTAGGATTGCTACACATAAAAGCACCCAAGAGAGAGCTGAGACGCTTATTTAAGCGTAAGGACAATGTTGGCATTAAACCAATCTGGGAAAAAAAATTTGGCTACAAATAAATACAACTGGGATTAAAAAGGAGCTTCATAACTGTGAGAGCTCTCATTTTTTGGAATGGGAACACACTGGAGGCTGAGTATGGAGCACTGGACCTTTATGAACAGGATCCGAGAACCATGCACGGACAGCAGGTCTGGATTTGATTCAGAAGGTCTCTCTTGGCCCTATGCCTCCACCAGTAAAGACATCCCACATGTAGGTCTCAAGCTGGGAAGCTAATCCTTGCAGCGTGGGGACGTCCCAGTGCTCAATGGCCCCATAAAGCTGTGCCAAGAGCTCTTGAAGTCTTCCCAGATGAATAGTCAATCAAAGAAGATCCATGAGCTGAATTCCCTTGGATTGCATCTGCCTTGAGATTGGAACTTTTCAAAGTCCTATAATAAGCACGGATCTTGGAGAGCTACAACAATAGCTTATTTTCAAGGGAAATTAAAACCAGCTTCTTTTTCCTAATCTTACAGTTTCCTCCAAACAAATGTGCCACAGCTGTTATACCTGGAGGTCATGGAAAAAAAGGTCTCATCAGAACTGCTGCGAGAAGCATTTTGGCCAAAGAAGAAGAGTTTGAATGTGTCCTGTACAAATGCAATGAGGAGAAACTGAAGAGAAACTGTCTTCCTGAGCACGGTAACAGAAAGCTGAACAGCAGCCATGAACTTAAGGGGGAAAAGCAGAAACTCTTTTAGTAGTAAAGACAGAAAACTATTGGAAGAAATTGTCTAGGGAAACATGGGCCTCCCTATCAGGTAAGGGTTTTATGGACAGGTTAGACACATAGGTCAGGAATGGTTCCTGAAAAGCTGATCCTTTTTTGGGGGCAGGAGGACACGTTATATGGCCTTCTGAAATGGCAACTATTATCATCTGCGATACAAAGCTCAGCACCAAGATAAAGATGACACAATCCTCTCTGATCACTTATGTTCAAGGCTGCCAGCATGAACCCAATGGGCCCTCCATGTCCCCCGGAGACACCAGTCCTAACCCGTCCAACCACCTCGATCCCAGCCTGCGGTATTACAATTGGAACTGGAACGATAAAGGCTTAATCAAGCCTTATATATTATTAAACCTGATTTGCATCGCTTTGCATGTGAGGCTCGGGAAAGGCTTGTTGTTAAAATTCAAAGAGTTTTAAGAAGTCCCAGGGACACTGGGAGTAGTGATGCAAAAGCAGTGATGTGGCAGTGCCATCGCCTTGAGGCCCAGGGAGATGGTCGTGTCAATCCACATCACCACGAGAACACTAAAATACAAAAAAATATAGTTTTGTATAAATTGATATCTTGCAGCCATCTCCGTAACAGTTCATGGGGAAAAGTATCCACTTACCACAAGCAAGCCTATTTCTGAACCCGTTTAAAAGTCTTAAAACCACAATACATAAACCTAACAATACCAAACGGCGAGACATCAGGAAACCATTGAAAGAAAAGCCCAGTATAACAGAAAAGCGAATTAAACACGACTATCGTTGCCAAAGAATAATCTCCCACAAATATTTTTAAAGGCAACAAAGAGGATTATCAATGAGAGCTGAGACAGGATGAGAACAGATAATTTAGGCTTTAGGTTCAAGAGATCATTTTGCTTATTTCAAAGGTTTTTTGAGGTAACTTGATTTTGTAAAAGCAACCTAAACTCCCCAGTCTCGTAGGATTCGAGGTCAGAGGAGGCAGCCTGAAGGGAGCAGAGGTGCGGGACCTTTACAGCTCCCATCTCAGCCTGAGCAGATCCTTTCTCCCTGCCTCAGTTTCCCAACCCATGGTGTCAGAAGCGCAGTAAGTCACGGCCTCCGAGGGGAGCAGGGGGGCTGCCAGGACTGAGAGGCAGCAGTGGAAGCTCAAACATGTAAAACACAGATCCTATTGTCACTGTCTAATCAATACAAGCGGTCCCAGGGACGCTGCGGGATCTGCCCCCACGCCAGGCTTTGATCTCTGCAGGGATCAGTTGTAACGTGCATCCTCCAGCCCATGGAGCCCGTGAACTTGATGTAGCAGAAGGACGGAGCTGCCACCCTGTGCACATCGCTCTGACAGCTGCCGAGGCCCGACCTGCTGACTCGCACTGCTTCCTGTCACATCCTGTGCCGTGAGGGACAGCTGATTACATTTTCCTCCCTAATGAGCTCAATGAGTCTGAAGATGGGCTGAGACTGCACAATCGGCTGGTAGATGATCTTTGGCTTCCCCTCCCGCCTGACGGCTGGCAGCCAGAGATCCAGGATAAGTCTGTGTGTGAAGCCAAACAAACACGGAAACGTCACGGGGAATAAGGAACCAGGAGCCGAGAAATTCATGTGCCGTTGGACAGAAGTCTGTGGAAACATCAGGAAGGCAGGGCACCACCACAACCTGCATGGTCATCTGCAAGGACATACCCCCGAGATGATCCCAAATGATCCCCCCACAACCTGCATGGTCATCTGCAAGGACATTATCCCGAGATGATCCCGAATGATCCCCAAGATTCAAGCTGGAGGGGAACAGATTTAGACTGGAGATGAGGAGAGGGTTCTTCACTGTGAGGGTGGTGGAGCACTGGAACAGGTTGCCCAGGGAGGTGGTTGAGGCCCCTTCCCTGGAGATATTCAAGGAGAGGCTCGACGAGGCCCTGGGCAACCTGGTCTAGTTGGGGGTGTCCCTGCTGACTGCGGGGGGGTCGGACTAGATGGCCTTTGGAGGTCCCTTCTGGCCTGGGCAATTCTATGATTCTATGAACCCAAAATGGAAACTCAATGACCCAAGAAAGGACAAACATTTATATGGGGATCAGATGCGGAGGAACACAAGGAAGAGCTTCAGTGGCTAAAAGATCCAAAAAACAAATTCCACAAGTAATTGTCCATTCCTGTCCAGACAGATTATTTTCTGTAATCACAACTGCTCCCTTTTCTTTGCATACCATAAGTCACTGTAAGCAGGAAATCAAACAAACAGGTCATCGGTCCAAGCCAGAAGAGTAATTTCAACGTTTCCTGCCTTCCTTATGTGAGCTCTTTATCTTCTCACACCTTAGGAAATCTGTTGGTCTTATTAAGAGTTACAAGCACACACTCAGCTCCGTGTGGAAGCACAATTTTGCACTCTCCAAAGCTTAGGCTGCCCTGGCTCTGCAGCAGGAAGCCCCACGGGCTGTGTTAGTGCACCTGAGAGAGATTGCTGGGCTTAGAGGCAGGAGGACACGCAGGAATAAATGGCTCCCCTGAAGCCCGGTTACTTTGGAAACCCAGGGGCAGGCACCATGATGCTCTGGGGAACGTCGCTGGAGAACACTGCAGTGCTCTGCACCAAGTCCCACCTTTCCAGTGGGGTGAGCAATGACCCCTTCAGATCTGAGCTTCTTCTACAGTTAATAACAAACAGAAGACAAGGTAAGTTAATCTGTACCTAGAATGGCCTCATAAATAAAAACCTTTCCGAAAACTGGAAAATTCTAGCAATGAAATAGAGCTGCCTTCATTTTAAAGCCTCCACCCTTCAACTTGTTGAAAAGCTGGTGGCTTATTTGAGAGCAGCCTGCTGTCAGCCCCTTAGAAACATCACGATGCCACCGGTTGTCTTTAAACTTCAGTGTGTCTCTCACAGTGCAAGTGGTGGGGAGACACCAAGGCCTGCATGGGTTGGGGGGCTGCTCCCCACCCACTGCTCAGAGGGGTTTTCCTGGCTGAAACACAGAATCACAGACTGGTTTGGGTGGGAAAGGAGCATAAAGCCCCCCCAGTGCCACCCCCTGCCCTGGGCAGGGACACCTCCCACCACACCAGGTTGCTCCAAGCCCCCTCCAACCTGCCCTTGAACCCCTCCAGGGATGGGGCAGCCACAGCTTCTCTGGCCAACCTGGGCCAGGCTCTCACCACCCTCACACCAAACAAGTTCTTCCCCACAGCTCAGCTCCATCTCCCCTCTTGCAGGGTCCAACCCTTCCCCCTCCTCCTAGGGCTCCCCTCCCTCATCCAGAGTCCCTCCCCAGCTTTCCTGGAGCCCCCCTTCTTTAGGGACTGGAAGGGGCTCCAAGGTCTCCCCGCAGCCTTCTCTTCTCCAGGCTGAACCCCCCCAACTCTCTCAGCCCCCCCTCCCAGCAGAGGGGCTCCAGCCCTCCCAGCATCTCCGGGGCCTCCTCTGGCCCCGCTCCAACAGCTCCATGTCCTTCCTGTGCTGAGGACTCCAGAGCTGGACACAGCACTGCAGAGGTGCAGTGGGTGGGCAGTCAGAGGGGTGCGTTGCAGGGGACACTTGGCGTTGCCATCACTCTCTACCTGCTGCACAGGTAAAGGCTCCCCAGAGCTGTCAAGCTGCCACCTTTCACCAGCCTGAAATTCAAGAGTATGGTTAAAGGAAAATGTAAACAACCCGAGCTGCTAAGCTGGCCTGATGGCTGCCTCCAGCTCCACTCTCACTCGGAGGGATTGCCGACTATCTCGGTACACAGAGCCATGAGTAAATATTGGTTCAAACGCACACAAAAAAGCACCAGACTGCACGGAGCTCAAATAACCAACCTGGCAAAAGCAGCTGCCACCAGGGCTGGAGCTCCCCCGTCCCCGAGGGCTGCCCTGGCTCTTAGCGCAGCTCCGGGTGAGTGACTTTGCGCTGAATCCACAGGGATTATACCCAAAATAAAGCACCGCGCAGCACAAACACACAGCTGGGAGATGTCCCACTTTGCCAATTCTGCTGGTCAGAGGCTGTTCTCGGGCTCACAGCAAAGGGGCCAACTGATTCCCTGACTCTTAGCAACTCTCCAGAGGACAAGTGGGGCATATAACTTATTGCGGGCTCAATAACCTTCCCTGCCCTCGAGGCTCGTTCATTTTATTTATGGGAAAATATGCTCGTTAATGCTCTTATCACAGGAATGATCTAATCGGGGGGGGGAAGTCTCCTTTGAATACATCCATTTTAATGAGCTGCTGGGCGAAATGTTTAGGCAGGCAAAACTGACTCTGAACTCGTTTCTGACAGAGCCGATTCTGCACAGGTCTTAACGCTCATCCTGCTGGCATCTGTTTGTTTTGATAACATTTCCAAACGAAATAGAGTTACAAAAGCTGAGCTGTACTCTGCACTTCCTCGTCCCTAAAGTTGACTGAGCCAAGCACAATAGGAGCTGAAGGAAAATAAGGCACCGCCATCCAGCTCCCCTTCCCGACACAGAGCCTGCGAAAGCGGCCCGTCCTGCAAAGAAACATCAGATGGTGCTGGCTCTTCTCTAGGAGAAAAGGGAAGATAAGCAAAAAATAAATGAATAGATCCACCACACAAAGCAGCGAGGGAAAGGGGTCAGCAGGGAAAGAAAATGTTCATGAAAGAATTCCAGAAAGCCCCTGCACATCCAAATGCTGAGTATATGTGATCACAGAGACGCACGTTTTTCAGGACCAGGCTCTGTGCACCCCTCTGCTCTGTGCACCCCTCTGCCCTCTCCTCTGCTAATGGGAAGGGGAGCATTTGATTGCCCCATCTCCTCTCCGAGCTGAGCTCCCCTCTGTGGCACACTGCACAAGACCAGAACCTTAATCACCTCTAATTAACGTGGGGATGGGGAGCAGAGAGAGAGGCACGGACACAGACCCGAGCTGCCTCTGGTCCGTAAACGAAACAGAAAATGGTGTGTGGAAGGGAGGATGTTGCAACATCTTCCACAGGACTGTTTTGTAACCACCCCGGAATTCCTCCTGCCCATTTGTTCACAACTGGCAGCGACACTCGGAAAAAAAAAAAAAAAAAATCAATACAAAAATCAAGCTTGTGGAACATTATTGTTAAATTACAAAACTGTAATGACAAAGGGCACAAGCACACTTCTTTTCCCAGAAATGTGAAGGTGTCACCCCCTGACCGTGTCTCCACGTCCCTCACTGTTGGCTCACCCCCTCTCCAGCTGACTGCATTTCCTGCCCGTGCTTCAAACATTTCCCCTCACCCCCACATTATTTTTATAGGGAAACTGCCTGGTTTGGTCCCGCAGACTGAAAGAAAACAACCCAGCACTTATCAGGTGACCAGCGCTATGTTGGATTACACCCCTCAATCAGATAACAAGACTTTAAAGCATTTTAAACATCTGTTACCTCATCTGCATTCAATATACCGTCCTCTTCATACCAGCTGTTTGTAAGTGAGAAAGCAGAGATCCAAAATTTCTTTGGTAAGAAGTACAGACATTTGTTGGCCTGACGAACCAGTCACTCACTGCTTTCTTCTAGTTCAGTATCTCACAAAGATCTTGGAAAAGAAATTCTTCCCTGTGCTGGCAAACATCTAAGAATTCCTGCTTGGCAGTGGCACGCAGAACCAGCACAAGTGGGTCTGCAGAAAACCTGACCTTCAAATCAAATCATTCCTGCACGGATGACAATGAAAATGAGGAGAGTTTTCCAGCCAGAAAAAAGTGTTCTAATTACGTGTCCCACAAAGATCAGAATAGATTCTAACACACCAAATAGTGTTTTTAGTGGGCAAGTATTTAAAATTAGATAACTGGTAGTTAACTGTTAACTGTAAGAAAATGAACCACAAGTTCTAGGGAAGAAGATGGGTACAATTAAGAGCTTTGTAAGACTTATAAACTATAGGTCTTACAAAATTTAGAAATAGCACTGTGCAGCGTTTTGATAAAGACCTCACAAGCTTTTGCTGTTCTTCGTCTCCACAAAGAGCTGACCAAGATGGACATTTAAATTATTCTGGGCCTAAACCCAGCTAAATTGCAGGGTGGAGAAGTCACGACACACAACGATGTCTGTGAAAACATGTCACAATGGACATCTCTGCCTCAGATTCTGTCCTGTTCTGGGGCTTGGCTACATCTCTAGATAACTCTTAAAGCTGTAAGTCCTCCTGGAGTGGAAATAAGAGAGAAAAGGCAATCAGAACGACTTGATTTCATAGTCCAGCTCAATTAATTATTATATATTTTTTACCATTTTTGGGAAGTCACTAAACACATGATGCTATGTAAGGCCTGCACATGCTTTAAAAGAGAGCTCATGTTTTTCTTTCTGCTGCACTTCCCCACTCAGCAAATCAGAGAGAGATTAATTCCCGTGATGCTGCTAAATGTCATAAATATCTATTTCCACATTCAAGAAGAGCCATGACAGCATGATGCAGCCAAGCAGAAGGTACACGGGGGTTTCTGCTACATGTCAAATATCGGGGGTTTTTTTTCCATTCACCTTCACTGGAGCTTTGTGACTCCTCTAGAACATGGATGCAGGAGCTGCTTCAACAAAGCTGGCAGCAGCAAACTCTGCAACAGCCTCCTTGGTGGCACAAAAAACACACCTCAACACTAATATTTGCAGCTGTGTTATTTAGTGATGTTTTCATCGCCTAAACCAACAGAACAGTTTTGCTTTCGTTATCTAAATAAACGAGGCCATAAGGTATCGACGTGCAGGATTTCAGAACCAGCAAGGTCTTATGAGTGTTTCAGGTCTTGCACATCTTTCTGAGCACTAGTTTCGCGTCATCTGATCACAAACACTTGCAAACCTGAAAATGGACAATGAAGAGGAAAGACATTCAGTTACTGATCCTTATTTCTTGCTCTGTGTATATATATCAGCTATCAGGTTGGAATTTGACTTTAACTTACTCCTGTGCTGTCAAAAACTCTTCTTCCACTCCAATATACTTCAGAAAGTAAAAACTATAAAAGCTTGACAAAGAAACATGATGAAGAACTGGTGATTTTGACTAACATCTGAGACTTCTCTTGTTAAAAGAGGCTGAAAAGCATTGAAACAAGCTAAAAAACGAAAATGAAATCCTAGAAAATGAAACTCCGTGGCTTCCCTGAACTGAAACAATTTCAAGTCAGATTTCCTGACGTGGAGTTCAGTTGTGTTGCTTCTTCTGCACTTTCTCTGTTAACAGCTCTGGTTATTGAGTAACTGACTGTACAAGCTATTTTCCCAGGTCATTCCATATAGCCTAATTGCTACAACCTGCTTGTGTAAGAACACAGGGCAAGTGGGACTCGCTGCATGCCCTCCTCAGCAGGTAGCTCAGGAGAGGAGCACTCTGTTAACAGCTCTGGTTATTGAGTAACTGACCGTACAAGCTATTTTCCCAGGTCATTCCATACAGCCTAATTGCTACAACCTGCTTGTGTAAGAACACAGGGCAAGTGGGACTCGCATGCCCTCCTCAGCAGGCAGCTCAGGAGAGAACAGATACCAGCTCCCTGCTGCGTCTCCTGCTTTGGGGACTACGCCGGTCCTTTGAAACATGCATTTTTTTGGAGATGGGAAGGCTGTGGTAGTCAGGAGCCAGCAGAATGCAGGTGGCTTTGACACTGTATCTGTGGATTTGGGATGAACAGAGCCTCAGGATGTTGATGGACAAAATTTTTCATTTGCAACTGTCCATCTTGCCTCTGTGTTGAAAGCTGTTGTGCCACCACAGACACGGCCAGGCAGGAATGGATGCTCCCACATCGGCTGTTGGGGTTCACTGCCCAGTATATTCAGTAACACCAGGGATGAAGATGGGTTTGGACCATGATGCTAAACTGGGAACACAGCTGGAGCAACTGAGACACTGACACACAGTTCCTCCTACCTCCTATGCTGCCGCGGGGAGGGTCATCATGGCAAACCAGTGGTACAAAACCAGCTGGAGGTGGCAACATCTCAAACCACCTCAGCTGTTAATCCCAAAATTGTGAGTCAGAGGCTTCTCTGAGAGGATTTATGAATCACTGTCACTGCTAAACTGGAAGTCAGGATATCTCAGCAAAACTGCAGCTGGAACTAATCCCACGCGATATTTAATGCACAAAACCAAAACAGTTTTTTGGGGCTTTTTGCAGACTGCCGAGCGGCACAGCGTTACCCGAGTCACTCAGCCGTAAAATGGAATGACGGCCCGTTGAGATGACAGGTATCCAAAGGGCAAAGCTGCTTCCAGTGCCACAGCAAAGAGGGAAGCAGCTGCAAAGATGATGTCCTCTGACACGGTACCATTATAAGGAGTTACAGTTGGATTACTACATAAATAATAAATGCCGCTATTAGAAACAAAAAACCTATCACAAAATGCTAAAGCAGTCCTTCCAACCCACTAATACATTCGTTCCCCCATCAGGAAAACCTTTCTAAAACAATAGACAAAACAGGAATTGCTAAATCTTCTCTGATGGGCTTCATTTGGCCAGGCTATTCCTGAATTGCAGTCATCCTATTGTTTCAACTCAGTCCCTGGGTAATACATTAAATAGCAGTCAGCTTCCCCTCCATAAATCAACAGCCAAATCTAGTGAGCGAGGTGAAAGCGAGCACCAATATCTCAGTTTCCTTGTCTTCTGGGAGCTAAATGCAGACACACCTGCAGCAGGAAAAGCATTTTTCTCTCGTCCCTCATACTTACCAGGACTCCCAGACCAGTGGCTGGCTACTGGCCAGGCCGGGCTTCTCATCTAAGCTGCAGGAGAAGAGACAGTATTTGCTTTTTTGGCAAAATACACTTTGTTCTATCATAGTCAGGCAGAGCAGTTTGAGGACACAGAAGGTGGGTGGGGATTTAGACACTTCAATCCTTGGGCAAAGTGGAACTGATCCACGGAGCATCCCATGTGCTCAGAGCTCCTGGATGGGAATATTTTAAAGCAAATGAAAATAAGCAAGGTAGTAAATTAAAAAATAATGCCCAAACGCTATGGTGTCTGAAGGCAATAAAATAAGTGTGTTGTAGCCTGGGTTGAATGATGATAAAAAATAATGCCCAAACGCTATGGTGTCTGAAGGCAATGAAATAGGTGTGTTGTAGCCTGGGCTGAACGAAAAAGAAATACAGCCATCTACAGGGTTTTGTTTTTTTCAGAAAATCATGATTTTGAAAATCTCCACACTGTATCTTTAGTAGATTTCTTTGGCTCTCTATACACTTTTTTCCCCACTTAATTTACAAGGCATACCTGTCTGCAAACTTGATTCGGCATCATTTGTACCATTATTTTGAGCTTTTGTTCCACATAGGATCTACTGCTCAGGATGTGCTCTGACTTTTCTGATATGCTTCTGGCTGGGTTTTCAGAAGAGGGATGCTCTCACCCAACACGCAATAGGCTGAAATTTTTAGAAATGGCTGAGCCGAAGGATCTCCCATCATGGAAATTACAGCCTGTTTACCTTTTGTATACATTTGCTGCTTTCAAGATTGAAGGTTGCCAACATCCCCCCGCCCAAAAAAAAAAAAGGGATGGGGGCAATGAAATAGGTGTGTTGTAGCCTGGGCTGAACGAAAAAGAAATACAGCCATCTACAGGGTTTTGTTTTTTTCAGAAAATCATGATTTTGAAAATCTCCACACTGTATCTTTAGTAGATTTCTTTGGCTCTCTATACACTTTTTTCCCCACTTAATTTACAAGGCATACCTGTCTGCAAACTTGATTCGGCATCATTTGTACCATTATTTTGAGCTTTTGTTCCACATAGGATCTACTGCTCAGGATGTGCTCTGACTTTTCTGATATGCTTCTGGCTGGGTTTTCAGAAGAGGGATGCTCTCACCCAACACGCAATAGGCTGAAATTTTTAGAAATGGCTGAGCCGAAGGATCTCCCATCATGGAAATTACAGCCTGTTTACCTTTTGTATACATTTGCTGCTTTCAAGATTGAAGGTTGCCAACATCCCCTCCTCCCCCCCCCTAAAAAAAAGGGATGGATCTGTTTTGATTGATATTGTCCACAAAGAAGCAGGGCGCCCGATTTTCAATTTCACATCCTTCCCTCCAGACCTTGCTCTTGCCATGGGACATTTGCTGCTTTCAAGATTGAAGGTTGCCAACATCCCCTCCTCCCCCCCCCTAAAAAAAAGGGATGGATCTGTTTTGATTGATATTGTCCACAAAGAAGCAGGGCGCCCGATTTTCAATTTCACATCCTTCCCTCCAGACCTTGCTCTTGCCATGGGGCTGCAGAAAGACCCAACTATGTCCCCTACCCTCAGATTTCCAAAATCCTCTCAGGAGATGAAAGGCTACGCCTTTGAGGGGAGCGTAGAGGCTACGCTGAGGTGGGGATGCACAGCAACTTCTGCTATGTAAATAACCAGAAATTTATTCACTTTCTCACGAAGGGGCAGCACAAAGCCTTTTTCTATTTAAACATTACCACCAACCATTCCCCAGACAACTGAAGCCATAAATCACTCTGCCGGGCAGCACAACACGGGGGCTGAAGGAAACTGGGAGACGATGCCATTGGGAGCCACAGGCCCCCCCCCCCTCAAAACCACCTCACACCTTCAGCCCCTCCTTTCAGGGACCCCCTCCAGCACTTGGGGGAGTTTTTTATTGATTTTTTAATTAAAGTTTCTCTCAGCATCGAGCCGAAAACACCTTGGGTGACAGCTCGGGGGGTGGTGACACCCCACAAGCCCACTGCTCCCCACAAGAGGTCTCATTGCCGGGAGGCCGAGCTTCCCCCCACCGGTGATGAGGCAGCCCCAGGGGTCCCGAGGCGGTCAGGAGCCCCCGGCCCTCCGTGCCTTCTCCACCCCACACACCCTCCACCGAGGGACGTTCCTGCCACCGCCTCCCCGCTCCTCCCGCCCTTCAGCGCCTGCGCAGGGCCAGTGCCGACCCCTCCCCTCCGCCGCAGTTTACCTCAGCCAGGCGAGGGCGCGAACACGGGACTCGAACCGGCGGCTCTCAGGGAAGTGAGGGCTGCGGCGCCGCTCCGAAGCCAGCCAGGCGGACCTCGCCAGATCCCGCCCACCCGCAGCGGGTCTAGCCAATCACAGGCCGTGATTCCCCCCCACTTCATTTTGATGGCCCTTCTAACCAATGGTGAACCCCCTCACGCTGCCAGCCAATAGGGAAAGAGCTCCTCGTTCCGCCCCCCGCTCTCTCTTCAGCCAATAGGAAGAGAGTATTTGTAAGGGACAAACAAGCCGTTCGCCGGACGGGAGCCCTTTCCCGGTTGGGGGCGTGGCCTGATCTGAGAGGCGTGGCCCAGGCGGGAGGCGTGGCCTAGGGAGGGTATATAAGGACCCACTGCGGCGGCGCTGCCATTTTGTGTAGCAGCGCCTGGAGAGCGGCCGGCGGGAGGCAGCGGAGGGTTTCGGGGTTCGGACCAGAGCGGCCGGATGGTGAAATCCTCCCTGCAGCGGATACTCAACAGTCACTGCTTCGCTAGAGAGAAAGAGGGGAATAAAAGCACCATCATGCCTGCTGTGCTGAGCCTCAGTACCGGACAGAGCAGGTGAGGGGCCGGGGCCTCCCTCAGCCTTCGCACCGTTTGGGCGCTCGCCGCCTCCTCCCTTCCCTCAGGCCTGCCCTGGTCCTTCTCCTCCTCCTCCTCCTCCTCGTCCCTCCGGGGCCGGTCGCCTCCCCCGTGACCGG
>NW_015091101.1:45103-55576 GCF_001431845.1 Calidris pugnax | reverse complement strand
CCTCCCCCAACCCGGGGGGGGGGGGCCTGCCCGCCGGTGCCACCCCCCCGCCCTGAGCCGCCTCACGGCCCGGTTGCCGCCCGCCCTGTGCCACGTTTGCCGCCCTCCGCCGGCGGGGACAGCAGGAATTGTCACAGCCCCGGGAGGAACAAGGAGCACCGGGCCCTGAGGGGAGGCGGCGGGTCCCTCAGTCCCTCCCGAGAGAGTGAAGGGGCTGAAAAGGTGCCCGGAGACAAAAGCCGGGCTGGAGGCAGGGCCTGGAGGTGCCTTCTTCCTACCGAGAGGGGAAAAAACCAACCCTACAATTAGGCAAAGATCTCGAAGGATTGAAAGCTGTTATCCCCTTATGTAATGGTAGATATTCTTGAAAACTAATCGAGGGTACTGAGCCTAAAGTAGAACATTAAGAGTGTTAGGGTAGTTTAAAACTCAACCAAAAGATTAAACGATCCCTAGAGATGCTGGGAAGAAAATATCTGAACTGGGGTGACTGGTGTAGGGTGATGGAAGGTTAGAACATCAGTCTGCCTTGTGCAGAGGAAGCCATGGTTAGACCTTGTATGAGGATTGTGAAAGGACTTAAAATTTTTTTTTTGAAGGGCGTTTTTATACTTATTTTTCTTTCAAGAGGAGTAAATGCACATAAATATCACTCTAAAATATATTCTCAGTTGGGAAATGTAGGCAGCCATTAGGCACTGCCTTCCGTTGGGCAAAAGGTGTAATTGTATAAAGAATTTCCACTGCACCCTGAACAGGGTGCTTAAAGGCTCATTTTTAAGGGTGATTAGGAATGCGTAGCTCTACAATCATTCTGGGATAAAATAAGTATTTTCCACTAGTATTAAAAGCATCTCTCTTTCAAAGAGCGTAAAATAGTGGATTGAATACTTAATTGGGAGCACAATGTTAATATTTTTTTAATAAAACTTTGCAGTTGCTGTGCTTGCTAATGCCTTCCAGCGTATAATATTTGACCTGTATGGCCATTCGGTGCCTTTCTAATACGGATTATTCATCACAGGTCCCGAGCTCATTACAAAAAAAAAAATAGAAAATGAAACTCGGGACGAACGAGTGCAAAATGGTGGATTATTTTGTACATGTTTATTCTGATTTGCAAATGGCTGCTGGCACTCACAGACAGGACGATTGTGAAAATTTCCCTAAGGGCCTCGATTGCTGCATCTGCTGAGATGACGCAACTCAAGAGTGAGCCTGCGGGTGAAGGATGGTGCAGAGGGAGGGGCCAGGCAGCACAGCCTTTGCTCTCCTACAGGAGAAGGCTTATTTTGCTTCAACAGGCTTAGATGGATGGGGAGAAACTTCCCGTGCCTAGAAGAAATAACATTTTGTAGCTTCAGAGTTCTCCCTTTTCACCTGAAGAGCTGAGCTTGGCCGAGGAGGGTAAAATGGCTCTGAAGAATTTACTAGAAAGGCTTGTATGTTCTCAAATACTCAGGTGTGGTCCCTGGTGAGGTTGTTTCTGAGCATGGCAAAAACATTTGAGGTAGTGACACCTGTGAGACTATTTAATGTCGTTTTCTTGACCTCGAGCCAAGAGTGTCGATGCAAAGGTCTAAGATAATTAGGGTTGTATATCACAGGGAAAAATGATCCTGAGCTTCCTGGGTCAGTATGATCCTGATGACTTAGGAGGACAAGGTGGGGGGAGAAAATGGGATCTTCCATATGTGATGGCAGAGTGGTTCTTCTCGTGAGATCAGGTCAACCACACTGGTACCTTGGTGCAGAAATACACCTTGCCCACTTCAAGCTGAGACTGTTTTCGTCTCCAAGTTAGTCTTTCCCTTGAAATACTACAGTAGTAGCTTTCAGGGCACAAGGCAGTGTTCCTGGCCCTGGTTTGGAGGTTCCTTTGTCTTTCCACATCCCTGGGTTGCAGTGGGAGGAGGTCCCCTGGCCTAGGTTCGGTGTGTTGTTTTTTTTTCTTCCAAAACCTTGCCATTTGATCACTGTTTGAAACCTCGAATGCAGAGGCATTTGTCTCCCACTGCCTGTTTGCCCCTAACTGTCATCCCTTTCTAGTTCCAGGGTTCCCTTCAATTGCTGTAGTAACCTGGGTCCGGGGCCTCGGTGGTGCTCCTGATGTCCCTCACCCACCCCTGAAGATCCCAGGTGGGCGAGGGAATAGTCAGAGGGATCACAATCTTTCAGCTAATTTATTTTATTCGGTGAGTATGACTAATGAGAAGCAGCTTGCTGTGGGTGAGCTTGACTGAGGTTTCTTGCCTCGAGCCCTTTATTCGGTGAGTATGACTAATGAGAAGCAGCTTGCTGTGGGTGAGCTTGACTGCATTTCTTGCTTCGAGCCTGTTAATGGGAGTTATCCCTTCTCCAAAATGAATCGGAAATAACTTTGCACTTCTTATTGCTACAGGATAATCGGCTGAATGTAACAGAAGAACTAACATCTAATAACAGGACGAGAATTCTGAATGTCCAGTCAAGGCTTACAGATGCCAAACACATTAGTTGGAGAGCAGTGCTGAACAACAACAACCTCTACATAGAGATCCCCAGTGGTGCTCTGCCTGAAGGGAGCAAGGACAGGTCCGTAGAACAAAAATACAGCTGGGGTTTGTCTTGTCTCTGTTTTGAAGGCCCATCAGTAGGGTGGAATAACACTTTATTGCTGCTGATGTTTGCTTCCCTTGTTGTGAAAGTAGAACTCCAATTATGGTGCTTGATGCTCTGCAGTTGTGATCCTGATTTGGGGTGGCTCTACCTGTTTTTTCAGGTGGAACCACCCAAAAAACCTCTGGGATTCCAGGCGGTGTTCCCGGCTGCTGGGTGGCTGCTGTTACCCTCTGAAAACTCTGGTTCTGAGTCAATCACTGTAGTTCTCCCTTCAGCTGCAACAGAAAAATTGCTCCAAATTAGCCCTATATTTCTTGAAGTTTAATATCGTGTGTGTAATGCTGAAGTATTTGCTTTAATTCTAAATCAAAATTGATATTTTACTTTTTATTGCTACTTTAAGCTCTTACTCTGAAGAGATGACTCTGGAACTGCCCTGACCGTGTTTTCTGTGTTACTGAAGAATTAAATTTCTGTCTTCAAGTTAAACCTGTGTTTGGGAATTCCCTGGTGGTGTTTCTCCAGTCCTGGCCTCTCACTTGCACTAATGAATTTACGTGCAGACGGGCTCACAGGACCTCACTGGCTCTCTCTGAAGGAAGAGTTTGCTCACGTGCATTGACCACCTTTTCTTTCTCTTGTAGTTTTGCAGTTCTTCTAGAGTTTGCTGAAGAACAGCTTCGAGTTGATCATGTGTTCATTTGTTTCCACAAGAACAGAGATGATAGAGGTGGGTGTTCACTCATAGCCCTGCCTTTCAAGTTGATTTTGGTGGATGCTTTAACTGTTGTTGCCATATCAAATGTATGAAACCTATTTTCTGCTTTTTTTGGTTTTTTTTCTAGCTGCATTGCTCCGTACTTTCAGCTTTTTGGGCTTTGAGATTGTGAGACCAGGGCATCCCCTTGTCCCCAAGAGACCAGATGCTTGCTTCATGGCCTACACGTTTGAGAGAGACTCATCAGAAGAAGAATAGATTGCAATGTTTGCCTCTTAGAGCTTTCTTGTTGTCTATAAAGATGATTCTGTAGAAATTTTGTCAACATCTATTACAGTATATATTATAACTCTGTATGAAACGTTGTGACCAACTGCTCTGGTGGTGAGATGTTGAAAATTTCAGACTCCACATCTTTTTCTGGATTTGTGCGCATGTTGTGGTTGTGCAAAATAAATGCTCCCTCCAAATTAGCAGTATATTTCTTGAAGTTTAATATTGTGTTTGTGATACTGAAGTATTTGCTTTAATTCTAAATAAAAATTTATATTTTACTTTTTATTGCTGGTTTAAGCTGTTTAAGACTTGCACTCTTGAAGAGATGGCTCTGGAACTGCCCCGACCATTAAAGTTGCCGGTTCAGAAAGGCCTTGGTCGTTCTTTGCTTGGCTGGAACTCATGGCTGTCATCTGCTGGGACTTGAAATAACCTGGTGATCCTGAGAAGCCTGTGTTTAGGGAAATAATTAGCAGATTTTCCATTTCCATTGGTGATTAGGGTCACTGCATCTTGGTGTTTCATAGGATATTTCAGAGGGGGTGTTGGTTGGGAGGTCACAGGTGAGATGCTGGGGAGCTCATGGATGCCCTGGGGTTCTGGGGTCTGGATGGGAGTTCTTTAGCTGTCATGTAGGAAGGCTGGTGGCACTTCTGGAGCTACACACAGCCTTTGAGGCCTGGTGGCCTCCAGAGCTCTCCTGGGGAGACAGGCTGGGGTCCAGGTGTAAGGAGAAGGGGGTGTTTGGTGGTTGGGACACTGAACTGATGGGAAAGTGGCTCCTTGTGCAGTGCTGGAGTTAAACCTTGAGCTGAAGCTACTAGAGAAGTCTCCACAGGACTACACCCGAGGCAGAAAGTTGAAATACTTTGCTGGAGTTAAACCTTGAGCTGAAGCTACTAGAGAAGCCTCCACAGGAGTACACCTGGGGCAGAAAGTTGAAATACTTTAAAGTATTTAACACTTGCAGCTTTAGAGGGTTGTTTGGGCTGATTTGAGTTGATTAATCTTGTGAATCCCTAGGATGGGCTATTCCACCCAGCTGTAGGTGTCTGTAGAAACTCAAGATGATCTTCATGAGTGTGAGCTCCTCCGGGGGCCCAACATCCTTTCCCTGCCCCGAGCTTGGCTTTGGGAGCTCTAAGTTGTGGAAGTGTGGGGGCTAAGGACCCACCCCCCCCATGGGTCATCCCCAGGTGGATGTTTTGGGCTCAGCAACACTTGAGATTGAACAGAAGACACCAAAATAATCCCTGAAACTCCTTGGAGATGTGGCAGGGAGTGGATCCTGTAGCGGATGGCACCGTGTTCCTGGAGGACCTGGTGTTAGATGAGCAACGTGGTAATGGATGGGTGCTCTTTAATTGGCTTCAGATATTTATATGGGCCTCTCACTGCCCCTGCCCCAGCTCGGGCTGTGCTGTCCCCTCAGGACACAGTGTCACCTCTGCTGGAACTGAGGATCTGCCAGGAATCCCCTTCACACAGGTCTCTTCCTAAGTTGGTTTTGGGGCTCTACAATGGTATTTTGCCTGTGGGTTTTTTTTTGAAAGCTGTGGAGTTGCTGTTCCTGGTGTGCCCCGGGCATGACCCGGGAGAGGGTCTTCCTCCTCTACCCAACAGGCTGAACTTCATAAACTGTTTTTCTGGAGATATTCCTGTTTTCCTCTGTGATGCTGTCCCTGTGTGTGCTCTGCTTTCTGGGTGTGATTGTGGTGATGGTCATGGTCCTGCCTTGAAGGCTGTGATCCCCTGTGGGCTATTCCCTGACCTTGGGTGTTCCTGGCAGGAGGGGAGGGGGTCACCCAAGGTGGAAATCAGAAATAGGGGTGCTTGGAGGTGCCGCCCTGGGGCTGGGGTCTGCCAGAAGTGGGTTTTTGGCTTTGTTTTTCCAGGATGAGGTGCCCGAGGTGGCTTTGGGTGAGCTGCTGCCGTGCCACGGGCTTTACTGCCATCTGGTAGCCACACAGGATACTACAGCCAGGGTGATGGGGCTCACCTGGGACAATCCTTCTTAGGTGGTTTTTTAGCCCAAAAGCCCATAATGAAATTCAAATTACATTTCTGTGGACCAGCAGCACTTGGGTGGTGACCATGGACCTTGTTTGGTTCCCCTTTGCTTGTCCAACCTCAACGGGGGGGTCACGCTGCTGGGTGTGGGTGCTACTCCAGGAGGGGATGGTCCCCCACCGTGCACAGAGGGGCTGTGGTCTCGACTGGGTCTTCACCCCTGCAGAACCCACCAACTGGGGGAACTGGGAGCGTGCTGCTCTGGGGTTTCATCTGGTAGGGGTCACAGAACTGGTTTACCATTTTTTTGGGGGGTTTCTTTGAGCTCAGGGACACTTGGGAGGAGCCATCCCCCATCCAGCTGTGCCATGGGCTCTGGTGACTGCCTGGTGTGCTACTGCCCACCTCCATGAACACATCTGGGCTGCCCCACTGGGAGCTACAGGGAAGCCCAGGAAGGTCCGTCCTGCTGTGAGCGTGGCTCTTGCTGCTGTCAGGTGATAGCTACGAGTGGATTAATAATTACTTAATAATTAATTGAGTGCAATGCCCAGCACAACCCCAGGCTGGGGTAGAATGGCTGGAGAGCAGCCCTGAGGAGAAGGACTTGGGGGTGTTGGGGGGTGAGAAGCTCCACACGCCCCTCAACGTGCGCTGGCAGCCCAGAAACCCCCCACCCCTGGGCTGCATCCCCAGCCCCGTGGCCAGCAGGGCCAGGGGGGGATTCTGCCCCTCTGCTCTGCTCTGGGGAGACACCCCCCAGTGCTGCCTCCAGCTCTGGGGCCACCACCAGCAGAAGGACATGGAGCTGTTGGAGTGGGGCCAGAGGAGGCCCCGGAGATGCTGGGAGGGCTGGAGCCCCTCTGCTGGGAGGGGGGGCTGAGAGAGTTGGGGGGTTCAGCCTGGAGAAGAGAAGGCTGCGGGGAGACCTTGGAGCCCCTTCCAGTCCCTCAAGAAGGGGGGCTCC
This sequence comes from Calidris pugnax, assembly GCF_001431845.1. Taxonomy (NCBI): domain Eukaryota; kingdom Metazoa; phylum Chordata; class Aves; order Charadriiformes; family Scolopacidae; genus Calidris; species Calidris pugnax. The sequence goes on along the minus strand of NW_015091101.1, from coordinate 49,004 downwards.
AGGAAAGCTGGGGAGGGACTCTGGATGAGGGAGGGGAGCCCTAGGAGGAGGGGGAAGGGTTGGACCCTGCAAGAGGGGAGATGGAGCTGAGCTGTGGGGAAGAACTTGTTTGGTGTGAGGGGGGGGAGAGCCTGGCCCAGGTTGGCCCGAGAAGCTGTGGCTGCCCCATCCCTGGAGGGGTTCAAGGGCAGGTTGGAGGGGGCTTGGAGCAACGTGGTGTGGTGGGAGGGGTCCCTGCCCAGGGCAGGGGGTGGCACTGGGTGGGATTTAAGCTCCCTTCTAACTCTGACCACTCCAGCACTGGGTGGGCTCTAAGGTCCCTTCCAACTCTGACCACTCCGTGCCTCTAATTGTAGTAGAAATGACCTGAGCAGGACCTTGCATGGCGCTTCACTGTGATGGTCACCCCACAGCAGGGCTTGGGGACCAGATCCTGCCTGGTGCTGTGTGTTTCACACCAGCAGCAGATCCCATGACCCTGCTTTGGTGCAGGCAGAGACAGAGCCTGCAGCCCCATCCCTGGGCACAAAAATCCTAAACTGACCCGAGTGATTTCGAGACACCATTGAGGCTGTTGTGGCTCATCCTGGCCGGGCAGAGGAGTTTGGGTTGTGTTTCTCTCTGGATGCATCGCTGGGGTGTGTGACGCTGTCAAAAAAGCACATAAAGGACTGATATTTAAGAGGCTCAGCTCTGGGTTTTATTGAAGCTGTGTGGCTGCTGTATTTCCCCCTTTAAAATGTCACTTATATTTGTGACTGCGCCACAAACGCTCTCTGAAGAGCGCCGGCCGTACGGGGGGTTGTATTTCTCCTTTGGTTGTGGTGTGTTAAGGTGAGCTGTCACGTGGGGCTTTCCACCACTTGCTCGGGATTAATCAGCCACTAAAATCTGTGCTTGATCCTGTGGCTTCCACCCAGCATCTTTCCTGAGGTGCTCCGACAAACCGGACTCGTGGTATCAAACAAAAATCATCCAAGGGTGTAGAAACACAGCCCGTGCCGTGGGAGCCGTAGGTGGGAGTTTGGTCCCAGCTTCATCCTTCACACACTGTGGGAGAGGAGGGTTTGGGTTTGCAAATGGAGTTCTCCCAGCCAGGACCAGCTTAGGCTCCCTGTGAGCTGGGCTCCAGGATTTGGCCGTGTCCTCGTGGGCTCTTGGCTTGGAGGAGACCTTTTGGGTGGGCTGAACTTCAGCTTGGCCTTCAGGGGGTGTAGAGAACTTGGGTGACCTGGTAGAGTGTGTGTTCGGTGACCTCCTGGAAGTACTGGCAGCACAACCACTCCTCGAGGCCAGGACTCCCCACTGCCCCAGCTGAATTCTCAGCAAACTTCAGGAGCAGCAGAGCCCTCTTCATCTCCACCCAGCTCCGGAGCAGGATGAGGGTCTTCTTGCTCCTGGCGAAGAGCTCCTGACGAGGCCCCCAGAGCAGGACCTGCAGGATGCTCCTTGCCTGCTCGATGGAGACCCTCTTGCAGGGATCTCTGTGGAGAAGCAGCATGGCCAGACGCTTGAGTCCCATGGAATAGATGGACAGGGAGGGGATTTCAGGGAGTCTATTGCTTCTGAACCCCAAGGCGTTCTCCAGAGAGATGTCCACATGCAAGATCTGGTAGATCAGCATGCCCACATGCAGCTCATCTGCCACTGGGGAGGGTGGTGCAGCAAGCCCCTTGGTCCAGTCCTGCTCTTGGCTGGTAGAACATGGTCTTTGCTTGGCTTTAACCTTGAAGAAGCTGCTGATGAGCAGCCTTGGAAGGGACAGCCCCAGAGATACCTCCTTGCCTTGCTGGCTCTGGGGAGGGCACTGCACCAGCAGCAGGTTCTCAGGGCAGAGGTCCCCCTGCCCCACATTCTGCACCCGGAGGTGCTCCAGCCCCATGCACACCTGCAGGAGGAGGAGACAAGCCAGGCGTTCGTAGTGCCCAGGGCTGGCCCGGTGCAAACCGTGGGATCCCTTCACAAAACCTGCCAGGGTCTGGTAGGGAACCTCGGGAGAAATGAGGACCTGCAGGACAGGGCAGGTGGCAAGACACGCTGGCTCCTCTTTGGAGGGGGACTGACTCTGCTCCTCAGGGTTTCCCGGGAGCACCAGCTCCCACGGGAGGTGGTCATTGAAGCGTCCGATCAGGCGCTGGATGCTGCAGTGGACCCCAAAGGAGCTCTGCACCCCCAGGCTGGTGCAGCACGGCTTGGGGACCTGCAAGGAGACACAGGGCATGGCCAGCTGGGTGAGGATGGAGCCATGGGGTGCCTCATCCTGGGCCAGGCCACCTCCTGTGCTCAGGGCCACCAGCCCTGGTCTGACCCACACAGGGTGCTGGTCTCCTCCTGCACCCTCCAAGCCCACTGGCACCCATGAGATTGGTTTTGAACAAGAAAGGGAAAAGTTAATGGGGGAGTGAAATCCCCAAGCTGCTTTGATGGGTCTCATCCTTGCTCTCCCTGAGGACCCAGCTCTGCTCCAGCCTCTACTTTGTGTCCGCTGGCCCCTGGAGACCATTTGCCCAGGCTGTGCCGTTTTCCCCCCCCCCCCCCCAACCTGTGCCCGCAGTGCCCTCCCATTTCACAGAAGCAGAAGTGGGGTGCAAAAAGAGGAAGCTCCTGCGTGACGGGGGTGAGTGGAAAACCCAACGCTCCCCGGTCCATATTTGCACGTCCCCACCATATTGGCCACAAGAACCGTCTCCCTCTGCACCAGCCGGGGCTGTTGTCCCCAGTTCCCCGCTTACCTTGGCCGCCAGCACCAGCTGGTTCTGCTCGAAGGTGAAGCCCACCGGGAAGTACCAGGCGTCCCCGCTTTGGAGGCAGGGCTCCCGCTGCAGGACCCTCAGCCCGGCCCAGCTCTTCCCGGCCAGCTCTGCCTCCAGCTGCCTCTGCCATTCCTCTGACCCCAGGAGCTTCTCCTGGAGACGAGCTGAGAGCCGGGCCAGGGTGGCCGCTTGGCACCCCAACACCACCCCACACACCCCCGATGGGTTCTCCAGGAGCTGCCCCAGCTCCCCGTCCGCCGTCCCGAATGTCACCTCCGCCGGGATGGGTGATGGGCTGCTCCGGGCCCCCGGTTCCCCCAGGCTTTGGGATTTGGTCAGGAGCTTCTTGGATCCCCAGGAGGGTCTGTCCCGGGGGGGGATGGAGTTGGGAGCCCCCTCTTCCTGTGGTGGATGAGGGGGTGGGAGGCTGTAGAAGGTGCTGCCGGCCCATGGTGTGGGGTCACCCCGAGAGTGTCGGGATTGCCTCGGCTCCGGGAGGGACTCTGCTCGCTGGAGCTGCTTTTTCGGCAGTGGGGGAGGCAGGGGGTCCCAGCTGGGCTGAGAGGGGGGTCTCCCGGCTCCTTCCCCTCGGCTGGCCTTGCGGGGGACGAGGTGGGCCCGCAGCTCTCCTGGGGAGGGACAGGAACAGAGATGGCAGGGCTGAGACTTCCCTGAAGTGGGAGAAGGGGGGAAGAAAGTGGGAGATGGAACGGGACGGGGGGGGTAAAAACACCTCGTTATTGGCCCCACTGGGTATTTCCAGCACCAAAGCCCTCCCCAGTGCCAGCCAGAGGGGGGGGTGATGGGGGGACAGCAGTGGGGTCCATCCCTGCCGTGGGGGGGGCTGAAACCAGAAGGGATGTGGGGCCGGGGAGTCACTCACCCACGTTGCTGTAGATGAGGGCTGAGTTGGGGGGCCGAGGCGGGTGGCCCCCCGGGATGTCCGTCATGGGGGCGGGTGGTCCGGGGGGTCCCAGGTCCAGGCTGGCACAGCGGGCACGCACGATAGCCCTGCACGGAGCCAGGAGTCAGCTCTCACCCCCCCAGGGGGGGTTCCGGTGCCTTTTGGTGCCGGTTCAGAGGAAGAATAAGGAGAAAAGGGAAGCGGTGGCCTGGGGGGCCCTGGCTGTGTGGTTTGGGGGTAAAAA
>NW_015091101.1:40119-45031 GCF_001431845.1 Calidris pugnax | reverse complement strand
GGGGACAAGCTGGGAGCAGAGCAGTGGGAAGGAGCCGACCTCAGCCCCGGTTGGGGTTTCGCTTCCCCATCCTGGCCAGGCTCAGCACAAACCTGCAGCACCGACCCCGCCGCCGCAAGCGGTACCGAAACCAGGGTGGTTTGCTTTAAAAACTCCGGTTTCTGCTGGGGACATCACTCGCTGTGCCCCCTTTTTTCTCCCAGCTCGGCTCCCGTTACCCCCCAGGAACTGGGGCTTATCCCCCTGCCTCTCGCCACGGCGCAAAGCATCGGGCTCAGTTGATGCCGCTTCATTTTTAAGCCCTATTTGCAGAATTATTTGTTACCTCTGAGTTTTCCCTGGCAGCGGTGGGGGTCTGGGGGGCTCCAGCTCCATCTCCCCGCTCGGCAGCAGCTCCCGTTCCCTGGCCCAGGCTCCCCCGGTGCTGGCCATGGCGCTGCTGGGAATGGTCTTGCCCAACTCCTTGCAGCCCCGCTGGCCGGAGGATGTTCTTTCAAAATCTACTGCTTGCGAGTCTAAAGGAAGCCGGAGGTTTGGCCTCGCTCCCCGCTGCCCACAGGGGCTCCCACCGCAGCCACAGCAATTGCACCCCCTTGGGTGCATCCTGCCCCCAGGGGTTTGCCCCCCCTCAACTCCCCGAGCTGCTCGTGGGGGGCTCCGCTCTCCTCCCGGGCTGCTTTCTGGGTGGCAGCTGTATGGAAAGGTGGGGGGATTTCCTTGGTAAACCCCTCCAAACCTCATAATTAATTCCCTCTCCAGGTTGTGTTACTCTAGATGGATGAGCGAGGTGAAACTTTTTTGTTTTGTTTTCTTCACTGTTTTGTTTTTTTTTTTGCTGGGATTTCCTGCAGCCGTTGCACATGAGGAGCCCAGGCGTTAGAAAAACACTTTTTTCTTTCTCTTCTTTCCTTTTTTTTTACAGAGACCATGAAGCCACCTGATTCAGCTGCTGAAAAAAATATATATCCCCCATCGGTGTCTGTCCCCTCTCAGCTGAAGTTGCTCTTTTAGCGCTCTTTTCGCAGTCTAAACCCCAAAATGTTTTACTATTTGCTCCCTTCTATTCAGTCTTTGAACTAATTACACTCATTAGCACTTGGCCCCGGGTGTGTGGGTAAGCTGAGAGCTGTGGGAAGCCGGTGTCAGGGATTTCTCCTGGTATCACCAGGCTGGGCACGAGCAGGTTTTGAGGGACATGGACTTGCACGAAGAACATGGAACCATGGGCTGCATCTCCACCGTTTGAGCTGGACGGTCCATCCCTGGCAGGAGGGTGGGCACACACAGGACAGGGCACCTCCAGGGCTTTGGGGGGGCAGGTTTGGGGCTCACAGGTGATCCTGCAGCCGGGCCCCAGCAAGGAGCCCCCTCGCCTCGGTGGTTTCCTCACCGTGGATTTTGCAATCCCCGTTTCCTTGCCAAGGCCAGGTTTGTGTCTGTTGGCCCGCGGCGCTTGCCAAGGGCCGTTTCTGCGGTGCCGGGGGCCGTCTGCCAGAGCTGATAAAAATATATGTTGGGGGCTGAGTCATGTTTGAAGCCGGCACCAGCTCGGGGAGGATGTGTGAGACGTCGGGAGATGACAACCCGCATCGGTACCCGCAGGGTCCATCCCACGCTGCTGCTGGGGCCACTCATCCCCACGTCCCAGCCCCGACCGGGACCCCAGCCCATCAGCCAGGCTGGGCAACTCCTCATCTAGGGCTAAAATAAAAAATAAAGAATATAAATGGACTATTTAAGATGCAGCAGGATCCTGGGCTCACCGATGGTGTTCAGCAATGGGGTCAGTGTATGTCCCTCATCCCAGTAAGTAATTTACTTTAATAACTGTACAACAAAGTGTTTTAAATGAGATTAAATCTATTAGAAGCATTAATATTTTTCCCAAATGAGCAATGTTACCTTCCAGACATACCACAGACCGTAAGGGATAAAATTACAGGATTAATGCAGTGAAAGTGACCCTCCCAGTCGGGGTGGCAGGAGCCCAGAGGTGGCAGGAATTGCCTTTTCCTGAAGTATTAGCTGCAAATTTCCTGATAACCTCTTATGCTAATGAAGGTGACAACACCAAGTTTGAAAGCAACCCGAGCCCTTCAAAAGGACTCTGATTTCATATTGCTGAGCCCTGCAGAGACTAATTAAAACCAGGCTGATTTGCTTCTCCAAGCCACAGGGAAAACCCCCCCGAGTCCATCGGTGGGTTCCTCTGCCCTCCCCGGGCTGATAAAGCAGCCGAGGAGCCTGGGGGCTGGGGGGGACACCCAGGGAATTGCAGTCTCTGGTCCGGGGGGTGCCGAGCCCTTTGCCCCCCCCCCAAGCCCTGAGCTGCGCAGGGCTGGGATTTGGGGACTTCAGGGAAGTTTTACTTAGCCAAAGTCTTTTTAATTTGTAAGGAAATTGGTTTCTCTTCCCAGCGGGAGATACGATCTTTAAATGCAGCTGCTGGAAAATTGTGTTTTTCTAATTGTCTTTACTTTTTTGCCTTTTTTTTTTTTTTCCATCATTTCTCTCAAGGTATCAGTGCTGTGGGGACTCTCAGCTCAGGGCAGGTCGGGGTGGTACCTGGGGGGGCTGGCGTGGACACAGAGGACACCCAAACCACCTCAGCTGGTTTCTTAGCATCTTTGGTCCCGGCCCCTCTCATCCCCCTCCCAGAGCTGCTCAGCCCTGGCTCCCACGGGTGTCCCTGGGGTGCACCCCGAACTATAACCCTGATCTTAACCTCTTCTGCTCTTGTGCCACGTAGTACCCTTTTTCATGCAGGAAATGAGAGAAAAAACCCAATTTCCTCTTTTTCTCCCACAAGAGCTCTTCCCCGACTGAGGGGACATGGCAGGGCACCAGCAGCACCCCAGTTATTTTGCACCCAGGGCCCCTCTCCTTCGTGTGGGTGTCGGGACCTCCCTGGGGAGCAGTGGGGTGGGGTATTTTGGGGTGCAGAGGCTGGGAACTGGCCCAGGGCCCTTTTCTCCAGCAGATGGAGGCCTTGCCTTGCTTCCACCACCCCACAGGCTCCCAGTCCCCATCCCGGTCCCCATCCCAGTGCTAGACTGGGAAAGCCAGGACTGACATGGGGGCAGCCACTGAGCCTGGGAGGAGAGGAGTGGGTGGGTTTCGGGGAGGTGTAGCAGCCCCTTTGCTGGGGACACAAGGAGAGATGGTCCCCAGGCAGCTGGGCAAGGGGACACCGGGGTGGCCGAGTGCTTGGTGGGTGATGGCAGCTCAGCCAAGGACCTCCATGGGTGTCCCCTGGAGTGACAGGATGGGGGACAAGACCAAGAGAGTCACTTCAAGAGGACACCCCCTTGGCCCTACTGCAGTGCCCCCTCCCTGCCTCAGTTTCCCCAGGCAGAGAGCTGGGGTGCAGACCCCCTCCCTGGTGCCCCCATTTCCAGTCACATCCGAGAGGTTTAGCTCTGTGTGTGTGTATATGCACGTGTGTACACACTCCTGTGTGTGTGTGTGAACCCTTTTAACACCTCCCTCCCTTGCCCCCAGTTTCCCTGCAGCAGGAGGCGAGGTGCTGGCTCTGCACCCTTCAGCGTAAGGCCATCCTTATAAACACGCTATCAATAATTAATAACAGACTAATAGCGGCCGCAGTTTGTTAACACATGTGCATTAATCATTCATTAGTTATCAATATGGACGTTAGTACCCTCTGAAAGTTGGTTTAGCATCGTTTATGAAGGGGTTTGCAGGGCTGAGGGTGGTGATGACCTGGGATGGGCTGCAAACCCCAAGCTGAGCTGGGTGCTGGGGTGACCCACTGCTGCTGCCGTCGAGTTTCCAGCCACTGCTGCTTTAAAACTGGGAAATTTGCTCCCAGTATGTTTGTCACATGTGGGTGAATCTAATTTCTAAACGAGGTTGGTCAAATGTCATTAAACTGGGCTGGACCCTGCTCTTTGGTGTCAAAAGGGTCCTTGCCTGTGGCAAGGGATGTCGCTTTCCAGCTTCTCCAGCCCTCCCGGTTCTCCCAGTCTGGGTTTTCCTTCTGGTTTTCTGGGATGGACAATTATCCTAAACTGAGCTCTGGGGATTTAACATCTGCCTGAACCCTGGGACTGCCCTGGGCTGGGGAGCACGGAGGCACAAATCCTGCACAGCGGCTCCCACAGCCCCTTCCGAGTCCTGCCTCGCTCCACGCTCACTTCGGCTTCTCTTATTTGAGCCACATGGAGAAGGAAACCCTTTTTTTTTTTTCTTTTTTTTTTTTCTTTTCCCCCCTGCAAATACATCTGACATGCTCGTTACATAGAAAACTGTGCCAGGTCTGCACTGACCAAACCTGCCAAGGGTCCGTGCCCAACTCCCTCCCCACGCCCCCCCCGCCACCCCCCAGGTTAAAAAAGAAAAACAACTCAGACACGGAAAAAGGCGCCGGGTGATGCCGGTGGGACCCCCGGTGCGACACGGCATGCACGGCTCGGGGAGCCAGGGGGTACCAGGATGTGACGGTGGGACCCCCGGTGCGACACGGCATGCATGGCTCGGGGAGCCAGGGGGTACCGGGATGTGAGGGGCAACGGCCGGACCCACCAGTCTGGGTTTTCCTTCTGGTTTTCTGGGATGGACAATTATCCTAAACTGAGCTCTGGGGATTTAACATCTGCCTGAACCCTGGGACTGCCCTGGGCTGGGGAGCACGGAGGCACAAATCCTGCACAGCGGCTCCCACAGCCCCTTCCGAGTCCTGCCTCGCTCCACGCTCACTTCGGCTTCTCTTATTTGAGCCACATGGAGAAGGAAAAAGCCACAAAAGTCCCCTTTTTTTTTTTTCTTTTTTTTTTTTCTTTTCCCCCCTGCAAATACATCTGACATGCTCGTTACATAGAAAACTGTGCCAGGTCTGCACTGACCAAACCTGCCAAGGGTCCGTGCCCAACTCCCTCCCCACGCCCCCCCC
>NW_015091101.1:9675-40052 GCF_001431845.1 Calidris pugnax | reverse complement strand
ACGGAAAAAGGCGCCGGGTGATGCCGGTGGGACCCCCGGTGCGACACGGCATGCACGGCTCGGGGAGCCAGGGGGTACCAGGATGTGAGGGGCAACGGCCAGACCCACGGCAGGGGGTGGGGGGGGAGAGGTGGGCAGTACCCCCCACCCCCACTGCAGCCCAGGGACCACCTTTTGGGCCCGGGGCTGAGCCCACTGGCTCCTTCACCCCTCTCACCCCCCCCCAGGACTCAACCAGGGGCCAGGGGGGACACCCAGTACCCATGAGATACAGGATGGGGACAGCAGGATGGGGTGCTGGGGACCAGTCACCCTCTCCTGTGCCCCCACAGTGAAGCTCATGGAGGGGTTACAGCCCCAACCCCTCGGGAGCTCCTGCCTCCAGTGCAACCCCAAAGGCCTGGAGACTGCCAGCAGGAGATGGGCAGCTGTCTTCTCCAGCTCCCGAAGGCCAGTGTGACCAGTCTGACCACTGCCAACTGGAAAGGGACATCCAAGGTGGAAGGACGTGCCTGTGGGAACAGGGAGGTGGGACCTGCAGCAACCCTGGGGGTGCACGTGGTGGGAGGAGGAGGACGAGCAGGAGGAGGAGGGGGAGGAAGCAACGGGCTCCTCAGCCCATCTAGGTCCTGTCCAGGCTCCTTGCTTCCAGCAGTGCCAGGTCTGCTCCTTCTCCCACCCAAAAATCCCATTCCCTGAGCTGAAGCCATCGCTGCCCTGGGGACCGTCCCCATGGCTGCAGGGAGCAGAGCCCAGGACTCCGACCCGCGGTCCCCAGCGCAGGATCCGGGGAGACAGGATGGAGGTGCCAGCTGGGACCTTGTCCCAGAGCTTTTGCTGTCGGTTCCTGAGCTGCTTGTCCTAAGCCTTTCTCTCCTCTTCTTTCCCAGGCAGAATGGCCTCCCCGCGCAGGACGAGCCAGCTCCTGCTCTCCCGCAGACTTCCACTTTGCAAACCAAAGGAAACGGACCCAAAAATGCCTTTTTGCACCTGTATGAACCCCATCCGCCCATCCTTTCACCGCTGCTGTGGGGCAGACGCAAAGAGGGGGCCTTGCATCACCCTGGGGCTGCTCCTCCTGATTTTAATGGCCTCATTTTGCCTTTTTCCCCCCTTTTTTCTGCCACCTTCTCAGAGCCTCGCTGTGGGAGGGTTATTATTGCTTGTGCAGGCGCGTCCTCGGGCACCCGCGTTTGTAGATGCCACCTCTTAAATCCGCTGATGGGAAGCTCTCAAGGCACGGCAGCGCCCCGGGGAGGGGGGGGTCCTGGCTTTGCCGAGGGGTTGGGGGAGACCCCCAGCTCAGCCCAACCTCCCCCGGTGCCCCAGTCCCGCATCGCCCCGGAAGACTATTCTCTTGGAAATTCATTAAAAAAAAAAAAATCATTGGACCAAAAAAACCCCAAACCCCAACAAGAAGAAAAGAGGAGAACCATAAACAACCACCAGGAAAGTTTTCTGGAGAGTCTCTTAAAAAAACAACGGGGAAGAGGGTGGGGGGAGGAAAAGGAAGCAGTTTTTTTTTCCCCAGGCCCAAATGCTGCTGATCTCTTGGCCAGAGAAATGCATAGTTGGTAGCAAAAGTGTTGGCTACATTGGGAGCCCCTGGAGCTGGGACAGCCCCTGTGCCCCGAGGGCTCTCCATGGGGCTGGGACAGCCAGGGTCACCACTTCTCAACCCTGTGGTGTTGACGCCACTGGCTTCTGGCACATCTCCAGCCACATCCCAGCACAGCGAGGTCCCACCACCAGCCCCAGGATGTCACCGGTGCTCCCATACTCCCCCCGGCCCCATCCCACCATGACCGTGCCCGGGGCCGGGCAGCAGACAACCGTTCTCCTCCAGGAGAGGTTCAGATCATCTTCATGTTGAACTTCCTGGCTCCTCCTTGGCCAGTGGTGGTGGTGGGACCGTCCACCTTGCGGAAGGAGTACTCCACCGAGAAGTTGTTCTTGTGTTGCCCTCGTCCCCGGCTCCAGACGAAGAGGAGGAGGAAGCAGAAGAGCACCACGCCCAGGAAGGTGATGCAGCCCATGGCCGTGGAGACCAGGATGGTCTTGAGGTCCAACGTAAACTTCAAGAAGACTTGCGTGTCGTTGTGAGAGGTGTCATTGAACTCGCTGAGGTACAAAGTCCGGTTGGCGTAGTGGGACCCATCGGCCGGGCGCCCCTTGACCGTCAGGGTGGCGAAGTAGGTGTCGTTGCCCCCCGCGTTGCTGGCGATGCAGATGTAGGTGCCACTGTCCTGCACTTGGGCGAAGCGGATCTCCAGGGTGCCCCCCGGCAGCACCGTCGCCCGCCCTGTGCTGCGGGTGGTGATCATGCGGTGCTGGGGGGACACCCAGGCGATGGAGGGGTCCGGCTCCCCATCCGCCCGGCAAAGGAAGGACACGGACTGTCCTTCCCGGGCCGTCACGTGCTGCAGCTTCCGATCCTTTATCTTGGGCTTCTGGCAGGTGAAGTACTCGAAGAGCACGGAGTCCGGGAAGTCGCGCAGGGCATTGCCCTGGATTTCGGGTGGCGAGGAGCACATGGGCTGCTGCCCATCAAAGTTGAGCGTCTTCCGCCGCTGCAGGATCCAGAGGAGGCGGCAGTCACAGGCCAGGGGGTTCCTGTCCACCCGCAGCGTCTCCAATGTGTTGACGGAGTGGAAGGTGCTCTCCTCCAGCGTGGAGAGAAAGTTGCTGGAGAGGTTGAGCAGCCGGATTTGTCTCAGGCCGGAGAAAGCCTGTGGCTCCACAGACACCAAGAGAGCGCCCACGATGTGGAGCTCCTGGAGCCGGATGAGGTCTTTAAAGGAGCCCTTCAGCACAGTGCTAATGGGGTTGTAGGACAGGTTCAGGTACCGGAGGTACACCAGGTTCCTCAAGGCAGCAGCGGGCACTGCTGTGATGTTGGTGTAGGTGATGGAGAGCGAGGTGAGGTTCAGGCCCTGGAAGCTGGTGGGGGAGACATCTTCCAGCAGCGGCCAGTTGTCGATCTCCAGCTGCAGGAGGTTGTAGAGCTTCTTGAAGTTTTGGTCCTCCAGTGCAGAGATGCTGAGGTGCCGGAGCCGCAGCACCTCCAGGTTCTGGAGGTAGGAGAGAGACTCAGCCGAGATGGAGGTCAGGTTGCACTTCTCAATGGTCAACTGCTCCAGGCCCAGCAGCCCTGAGAAGGCCCTTTGGGAGATGTACACCAAGTCGTTATCGCCCACCTCCAGGCTCTTCAGGTTTCGCAGGTCCTGGAACATGTAGTCCAGCAGGATGACGAGCTTGTTCTCGCTGATGTCCAGGAGGGTGAGGTTGGTCAGCTTGGTGAAGACCCCCGGGGGGATGAGCTTGAGCTGGTTCCCCCTCAGCCGCAAGGTCTGCAGGTTGAACAGGTTGCTGAAGGCGCCCGGCTCCACATTGGAGATGATGTTCTCGCTGAAATCCAGCTCCTCCAGCAGCGGGTACGGGGAGAGGTCCCCCGGGTTCAGGCAGCGGATGCGGTTCTTGTTGAGCTCCAGGATCTTGGTCTCGGTGGGGATGCCCTCGGGGATGGAGGTGAGCCGCTTGCGGTGACACACCACCGACTTGATCTGCGGGGCGCACTCGCAGCGGGCAGGGCAGGCTGCCACCCGCGGGGGGCTCAGGAGGACCAGGTGGAGGACCAGGACCGGGAGCCAACATGTCATTGTGTAGAGCATGGTCTTACGGGCTCACTACCATTCTCCCATGCGCCTGGAAAGGAGAGAGATGCGGAGTCAGCCCGGGGGAGGCTAACAACCTCCTGCCCAGCCCCAGATCTGGGGGCTGAGACTGGAAAACGTCCCCCGAACCATGACCCGTGGCCCTGATAAGGTCCCAGCACCCCCCAGGAAACCCTCTGGACCCCTTTCTCAACACCCAGAGTGTGACCCGGCGACGGTGCCCTGGAGTCAGCCCGGGGGAGGCTAACAACCTCCTGCCCAGCCCCAGATCTGGGGGCTGAGACTGGAAAACGTCCCCCGAACCATGACCCGTGGCCCTGATAAGGTCCCAGCACCCCCCAGGAAACCCTCTGGACCCCTTTCTCAGCACCCAGAGTGTGACCCGGTGACAGTGCCCCACACAAACCTGGGCTAAAGAAGCCTCGCTGCCTGCACGCAGCGTTAGGAGAGCAGATAAACTGAGGCAGGAGGAGGGATTTGAGAGAGGAGACCCAGCTGCAGACCCACATCTCAGCCTCTGCTCCACCACCAGCTCCCACCCACTCCGTGTCACTGATGGTGCACACACAGACGTAGGGAACCCTGAGCAGGAGCACACCAGGAGAATGGGGGACACAGTTCCCCCCCATCCCCGGGTCAGTGTAACAGCAAAGAGATGCAGCCAGAGGCCTTGAAAACTCATGTCACGGGTGGGATGCCATATCCCCTCTGCTCCTCATATGGATGCGGCAAGCAGCACAAATCCTTCCTAGGCCGTGGGCTCAGTGAGGTCCTGCAGGATGGGGGATGCTCGGCACCGCACGTAGGGACCGGTCCCCCCGTCCCTGTCCCCGGCGTCCCCCTCTCGGAGCGGAGATTAAGGCGTCTGTGGGCACAATCTTTGCAGATGAGGGATTAACACCGACCCTGGGCGGCGCGGTGTCCCGGCTGCCCTCCTTTCCAGGGATTAGCACTTTGCCACCGCTTTCCCTTTTCTCTGCTTCTCCTTCCCCTGCTCCCTGTCACCTTCTGTCCCCAAATCTGCTGGGCTGCCACCATGCCTGTGTCCCGGCTGCCCTCCTTTCCAGGGATTAGCACTTTGCCACCGCTTTCCCTTTTCTCTGCTTCTCCTTCCCCTGCTCCCTGTCACCTTCTGTCCCCAAATCTGCCGGGCTGCCACTGTGCCTGGACACGCGTCTCCCAGCACTGCTGCAAGCTCCTCAGCCACCTTTCCCTAATGAAGCACCTTCATTAACCTAATTAAGTGGCAGAGCTGCTCGGTTGGGGTGCTGCAGGGTGTTTCTGGGCACGGTGAGGGAATGTGGGCAATTTGGGGGGTACTGAGAGCGGAGCCAGCCATTCCAGCCACCCCTGAGGAGGTGCAGTGAGTGGGTCAGGTCTCAGCCCCTTGCTGGATGCAAGGGCACGGTGAGGGAATGTGGGCAATTTGGGAGGTACTGAAAACAGAGGAGGTGCAGTGAGTGGGCCAGGTCTCAGCCCCTTGCTGGATGCAGAAGGCCCAAAGAGAAAATATCCCACATCATAGAATCACAGACTGGTTCGGGTGGGAAGGGACCTTAAAGCCCCCCCAGTGCCACCCCCTGCCCTGGGCAGGGACACCTCCCACCACACCAGGTTGCTCCAAGCCCCCTCCATCCTGCCCTTGAACCCCTCCAGGGATGGGGCAGCCACAGCTTCTCTGGGCAAAATGAACCAACTGATATGACCTAAAGTGGTTCAACATCTCCTGGGGTTGGGTGCTCACCTCCTGTCCCTGAAGCAGAGCCTGGGCAGAGCATCACCACCAGCGTCACAGCAGGGTGCCCACTCAGAGCGCTTGGCTCCAAGCCCCATGACGAGCAATGGGGACCCCAGAATCCCCTGGAGAGGTGACACTGGTAGAGCGGGGACAGCAGGAGCTGGACCATCCCAGTGCCTCTGCCCAGCAACTCCTGCACCCCATGGCCACCACGCTGGTGAAGAACACTAAAGGCTAGTGTCACCCTCCCTGCTGTCCCCAAGGGGCTGGTGGCATGTGGGAATGGCCTTGGGGTCCGGGAGGGCTCCCGACCCTCTCTGTGCCCACATCACAGGGAAGGACACAATCTTCACAGATAATTTCCTGCCCTGATCCTATTATCCAAGCTGAGCAATTTTCCTGGCAATAAACCCATTTAGGAGCCACAGGGTATTATCTTTTTCAGACTTTTCGTTGTGTTTTTTTTTTTTTTTGGTGCGTGTCTTAATTTTGCCACCTTTCCCTTTTTCTTCCAACGAATGAAACAGAGGGAAGCGTTATCGTTTTTCACGCGGCCGCAGGGAGGGGATTAACAGCCGGGCATGTTGCCACCTTTCCCTTTTTCTTCCAACGAATCAAACAGGGGGAAGCATTATCGTTTTTCATGCGGCCGGAGGGAGGGGATTAACAACCGGGGGTGATTTCACTGAATTTTTCACTCAGCCGGGCATGATTTCACTGAATTTTTCACTGAATTTTAGAGTTGGAAAGGACCATAGAGATCATCTAGTCCACTCCTGGTGATGCATCACCATAGAGTTGGAAGGGACCATAGAGACCATCTAAGTCCACTCCTGGTGATGCAGCACCGGCTTCCCTTGCTGGGACCAGAGACCTCACTGCTGCCCCACAAGGGTCCCAGCCCCTTCCTCCCCCTCTCCCCAGCACTCCTCAGGCTTCACCCATCACACCTGACCCCCCCCATGTCCTGACCCCCCCCAGCCATGTCCAGCGACGAGAGGTCCCCAAATGCCACCTGGGCACCAAATTGGGGATGCGGCTGGAGCTGCTCGGCAGCCTCTGCCTTCAAGGAGGCTGCTCCCAGTCGTGCCAAGAACCATTTTGCCACCAGCTCTGCTTGGCTGGTGGCCTTGGGAACCCGAGCCAGCTCCAGGGTGAGGGGGGGGACGACGGTTTCGCTTAGCTCCCCCCTGCCCCCGTGGTTCCAAAGGCTCCGCTCCTGCTCTGCCACCGGGCTGGGGAAGAAGGATGCTCCCAGGCACCACCTGCCAACCCGCAGGAAAAAAAATCCTCCCGATTTATTGTGAGGCTTATTTTATTTGCTGCCTCTACACTAAATAAATACACCCAGGCGTCTCGGCCAGGCTAATGGTCTCCCACGCCTGGCTGGATCCCTTGCCCACCATTGCTTCCCCCCGAGGGGCTGGGATGGGGGGACTGGCCCCTTCCCCTCCCTGTGCCGAGGCAGCCCAGGACCACGCCGTCTCTCGGCCGTGTTCATTATGGATGAGCCCAGGGTAACCCTACTCCACTTTTGGTTACTACTTTGGCCACCTGATCCTCTAAGCAAAGGTATGAACCCGCTGGCGTTGTTTTACCCGGCAGCTGGGGAGCAGGAGCTCTCCTTCCCCTCCAGAGCCAGAGCAGAGCATCAGCTGCCCCTGCTGCCCCACAGCCCCCACCCATGGGTGCCAAGGAGGAGCTGGGCACAGGCCCAAAACTCACACCAAACCCTCTGGGGGGGGGGGGTTCAACAAGGGCAACTGGAGGGTGCTGCACCTCGGGAGGAATAACCCCCTGCACCAGTAAAGGTTGGGGCTGACGTGCTGAAAAGCAGCTCTGCAGAGAGAGACCTGGGGGTCGTGGTGGATGTTAAGTTGCCCACCAGCCAGCAATGTGTCCCTGTGGCCAAGAAGGCCAGCGATCTCCTGGGGTGCATCAGGAACAGGGTGGGCATCAGTTGGAGGGAGGTTCATCCTCCCCCTCTGCTCGGCTCTGCCCTGGGGAGGCCACATTGGGAGCACTGGGACCAGTTCTGGGCTCCCCAGTTCCAGAAGGACAGGGAACTGCTGGAGAGGGGACAGCAGAGGCTACAAAGATGATGAGGGGCCTGGAGCATCTCTCTTGGGAGGAAAGGCCGAGGGACTTGGGGCTTTTCAGCTGGAGAAGAGCAGACTAAGAGGGGATCTCATCGATGCTGAGCAAAAGCTAAAGGGTGGGTGGCAAGACCAGACTCTTCTCAGTGGTGCCCGGGGACAGGACAAGGGGCAACGGGCACAAACTGGAACATGGGAAATTCCATACAAACATGAGGAGGAACTTCTTTCCTGTGAGGGTGCCAGAGCCCTGGCAGAGGCTGCCCAGGGAGGTGGTGGAGTCTCTGTCTCTGGAGACATTCAAACCCTACTGGACACGTTCCTGTGGGACCTGCTCTGGGTGACCCTGCTCTGGCAGGGGGTTGGAGGAGATGATCTCCAGAGGTCCCTTCCAACCCCAGCCAGACTGTGATTCACGGTTGCTGGATGAGCCTCCTCCCAGCAAACCCAGGTGGATGCCAGCTCTGGAGCAAGAAGCCAAGGCTGGCTCTGCCCCTGCAGATCTCTGCCAGCCCCAGGACATCCCGCAGAAGCCACCCCAGCTGTGGAGACCCCATGTCCCCTGCAGTGACAACCAGGACCCCGCAGTCCCCATCTGGCCCCGGCAGAGCCGAGCCGAGCTGTTTATTAATAGCTCATTACTGCGATAGCGCGGCCTTCTCCAGGGCTCGCCTGGTCCCTGGGGAGCGAGGCCAATTAAGACTCCAGTTGAAGGCCTAGATAGAGGCTCTTCTTCGCATTTAATTTATTTTTAAAAATAACACGCCTGCTGGATGCAGGGCTGGGGAAGGGAGCCAGGAAGGCCCAAGGCTGCAGGGGGAGCAGAGCAGACCACCTTTGGCCGCTTCTGAGCCCCCCAAGAGCAGCCCCCTCCATCCTTGCCTCCCCGACAGGACGTGTGGCCACTGAACTCATTTTCTCCTGGCCACCAGCAGCACGGTGCGTCCCAGCAAGCAGAGCTCAGAGCAGAGGAACCAGCTTTCTCTGACCGCCCGGCTCTCGGATGCTCAGCCACCTCCTGACCCAGCTTGTGGGGTATTTTTTGCTCCCTCACACCATCACTTCTTAGAGAAAAGGAGATGGCAAAGCCTCTTCCACCCCCTTCGAATGGCTCCTGCTTTGGTGGCACACGCTCGGCACAGCCAGCCCCTCCGAGAGCAGTTGCTCCTCCGCTGGCATTTCTCCGAATAAAGATGGGAAAATAAGCCAAGGCTGACATTTCTAGGTTCTGTTTTGACATCGCGCAAATACAAATACTTCAGTCAAAGCAACGTCTTGTTTTAGTCTTCCATTGACTTGCAGGATGCACCGTGGTCCTGCTGAGACCTCCTCCTGCAAGAACCCCACTGCTGCTGCTCGAGGCCACGTTACCCCTCCTTCATGGGCTCTGCCTGGGGATGGCAGGAGCACCCAGGGGAGGTTCCACGCTCGGGATATGGGACACTGCTCCACCTTTCCAGGGGATCCCAGAGGAGGATGAAGACCTCCAGGCAGGGAGGCAGCAGAAAGCAATGCTGGGATCTTCATCCTCAAAACACTGACAGAGGAAAAATACCAGCACCCTGACACACAGGTGACAGGGACTTGTGCCAGTGAAAGCATATCCCAAACCTGGCACAAGACAGGAGAGGGCTCCTACAAACACCAATATTGACCAAACCCTGCTTGAAACACCCCAAGTGATGCCCGTTCACTGCTGCTCACCTGAGAGCTGGCAGCCAGCCCTGCCCTGGCAGCAAATCACAGAATCACAGACTGGTTTGGGTGGGAAGGGACCTTAAAGCCCCCCCAGTGCCACCCCCTGCCCTGGGCAGGGACACCTCCCACCACACCAGGTTGCTCCAAGACCCCTCCAACCTGCCCTTGAACCCCTCCAGGGATGGGGCAGCCACAGCTTCTCTGGCCAACCTGGGCCAGGCTCTCACCACCCTCACACCAAACAAGTTCTTCCCCACAGCTCAGCTCCATCTCCCCTCTTGCAGGGTCCAACCCTTCCCCCTCCTCCTAGGGCTCCCCTCCCTCAGCCAGAGTCCCTCCCCAGCTTTCCTGGAGCCCCCCTTCTTGAGGGACTGGAAGGGGCTCCAAGGTCTCCCCGGAGCCTTCTCTTCTCCAGGCTGAACCCCCCCAAGTCTCTCAGCCCCCCCTCCCAGCAGAGGGGCTCCAGCCCTCCCAGCATCTCTGTGGCCTCCTCTGGACCCTCTCCAACACACCGTGTCCCAGCTCCCTGCCCACGGCCGCCCTCGCTCCCAGCCTGTGCCAGGCTCTGTGCCAGTGGCAGACAAGGCAGTGCCACCCACAGCTCCTCTGCACAGACGGTGGCACCTCCACACTCTCCAAGGGCCCTGCCAGCTCCCCCATAGACACCATCACCCCACTGAGGGCTTGGGCTGGATTTGGGAGGAGGATGGAGGGGTTGAGCATCCACAGCTGAAGCAAAGTGACATTTCCCCAGGCTCATTTCCAGCTTGTTGGGGTTGCTCAGGGGGCAGTGCCGGACTCTTGGTCAGCAGGAGCAGTTTCCATGTGCTCCCTTGTCCTGGGCCACCAACTAACTGAGATCTCAATCACCAGGAATGGGAATATGGCTGCATGAAGCAGGCTCGATGGCTCATCTGGGATTCAAAGCACCCAGAGCTGCTGGCACAGGCTTGGAGCAGAGGATGGGTTCCCTGAAGGCAGATGCCAACTCCCACAGGTGGGTGCCAAGCTGAGCCCTGGCCCTGGGTTCTACCCCTGGGCTGGAAGCCTTGGCCCAGGTCTCAGGAGGAGCCCAGAGCCAGAGCCACCGTGGGACAGTGCTCTTCAAGACCATAAAATGAGCCCAGCTCCCCAGCCCTGTGCCAAAGCCCACCCAGACATCAGCTCCTTCCTCCCCGCTGGAAAAAACCCAGCCCTCAATTATGCCTAGCAGTAAGGGAGTCTCCCCCAAATGTTTTTTGGGGCTGCAAAGGGAGAAAAAACAAGGTCCCTGGGAATTCTGCTTTGTGCTCAGCTCTCGCTGGTGATGCCGCCCACATTGACCTGCAGCATCCACAGGCTGAAGTTGGTCACCGGGGAGGTGAGGGGTACTTTTAGGCATTTTTCAGAGGTGACAAAGCAAACTTCCACACCTGAAGGTGAAATGGGGGATTTGAACAGTGTTTTTCCAGCCGCTGCTGCAGGTGGCTTTGCTCCAGCAGAGCCTTAGTTTCCAGGGACATTTTCTGGGTGCACCAAAACAAGGACCAAAGGTGATCTGTGCTGCTCAGTGTCTGTGGGCTTTCTTGTGCCACCACCCCAAAATCAACCTGTGGCTCCTGTGGCTTTATTTCATCCATTGCCTCGGGTCTGCAAAACCAGTGGGCTTGCCAGGATGGAGGTGCCGGGGAGGAGCTGAAGGAGCATCCCCAGGACCTTCCCTGGCTCCAGGGGTGCCACCAGCAGGTTTCTCCCTCTGATTAGGGCAGCAGAAACAACCCAGCTTATGCTGGGGAGTGGAGGAGATTAAATCGGAGCTGAGGCATAAACAAAGAGGCAGAAAACTCAGAAGGTCAGAGGAGGCCAGTGATGTCCCCATGCCTTGCTCTGACGAGGCTCTAGTGATCAGGCAATTAGCAAACCGAGCATGAGAGTAATCCAGCTGAAACAGGGAGAGGAGGAGAGAGCTGGGGGGTAGGAAGGAAGAAAATCAATCACCAGACCTAATGGAGAATTATCTAGCAGAGAGTTATTCCTAATCCCATCAGGGCCTGGCTGGGAAACAAATTCTCTGCCACTCTGGGCGCACTCAGAGCATGTTTTGCTTTTTCTGGGTCAGTCCATTTCCCAGCAAAGCGGGGCTGGGGCAGGCAGGGGGGCAGAGCTGGAGGAGCAGAGGGGACAACCAAGCAGTGGGGCAGCCCCGCTGGCAGGGGGGCACCTGGCAGGTCTATCCCCCCCATGCCTGCGGGACCTGGTGGCCAGGGGTCCCCAGGTGGCCAAGTGACTGCACCCAAGAGCCATGGCAGAGCCCAGGAGCAGGGCTGGGGCCGGCGGTGGCCGTGCTCCCGAGTCACCCTCGTGTCCCTCTCGCGGCTGCTCAACCAGAAGCAGACTTTCCTGACGACTTGCAGAAATGAGGAGAGAAAGCGTGAAAGGAGAGACGTCTGCGCGAGGAGACAGGCTCCTGCCGGGTCACGGCAGAACATGTCCCCAAGCGTGACTTCAAGGGGCTGCTTGAGAAACGTGAAAACCTGATATAGAAGGGAGTTA
The DNA here is from genome assembly GCF_001431845.1 of Calidris pugnax. Classification (NCBI taxonomy): domain Eukaryota; kingdom Metazoa; phylum Chordata; class Aves; order Charadriiformes; family Scolopacidae; genus Calidris; species Calidris pugnax. The sequence continues at coordinate 28,314 of NW_015091101.1, read as the reverse complement.
TTTTGGTGAGCGGCAGCTGCTGCATCTCACGCGTCTGCCCCTGCTCAACAGCCCCAGGTCTCGGGGCCAGCCCAGACGATGCCGGAGCAGCAAGACTGTGTGAGCTCTGAGCGGGGGCAGGATTTACCCTTCCTACCCAGCAAACACCATGACTGACGTCTCCATGGAGCCGTCTTCCCACCCCGTGATCCCATCCCGAGCCCCAGCCCAGTCCTCAACAGCCGCGACCGCAGGACTCTCCACTTTCTTCCCACGTGGAAACTCCCAGCCCTCGCAAATGCTGTGAAAACCCAGAAACGAGGATTCCCTAATGAGCTAAGACGCCAAGGAGACAACTCGAAAGAAGCCACCGCTTATTTTTAGAGACAACCTTATGATTCTTGAGCACGTGGCCCAGGCAATACTGCGCAGGCAGCCACAGATTGGCCGCAATCTGCTCCTCTTCTTGATAGACATCATGTCTGAATCTCTATCTCCACAAGATGCTCCCTGGAGAGAAGACATTTAGATACAACCACAAAGTACAACATTTCTAAAAGGTCACTGTGTGTACTCAGGAACGAGGTACAGAAGCCACTCATCAGCAACAGGGGCTTTGGGGAGGTACTTAATATTCCACAAGCATCTTTATTTCTCTACCAAGGTGAATAACTCCTCTAAAACAGTGGGTGCTATACTCTTATTTTGACCCAAGCAGTTGGACTGAACCACTTCTTCCTCCAGACAGATCTGAATCTCAACTGGGAAACGTTGGCTGAGAGCAAACCTGACCTGGATCTCAACAACTCTGTACCTGCCAGACCACTGGGGAGCTAAGGCTGAGCTTTGACTCCCCATCTTCAGCTGTGCCCCAAACCTCCTTGTTGCCCATAAGCCATTCCACCAGCACCTGGTAGAAACAGTCCAGTTGAACTTGGCTTCAGCCAGTGGCAATGGTCCCTGGATGGGCCATTTTTTGAGGATTCCCAGCAAGTTTCTGCTGCGCAGTGAAAACTTTTAATTTGCAGAAAAGTCTGTTAACATCCTGAGCAGGATGATGAGGGTCTGGAAGACAAATCCAGGCTGACAGCCCACGTCCTCAGGACTTCCCCCTGATGTGTTGCCATAGTTGTCTGTCACCGGGCCCAGCTGCTGGTCACGTTCCCGGTGATGTCCCTGTCCCTGAGCACCCAACCATCTGGGAGAGGACCCAGAAACCAGTTCAGAGGCAGCCTGGGTCTCAGAGATGTCCCCTGTAAAACCACCTTCCTCCTCTCCCACCAAAGGGCAAGACAGGCTGGACAGGGCTTCGAGCAACCTGGTCTAGTGGGAGATGGAACTTGATGATATTTAAGGTCCCTTCCAACTCTAACCATTCTATGATTGTGTGACGAACTTGATGATATTTAAGGTCCCTTCCAACTCTAACCAGTCTATGATTGTGTGACAGAGCCCAGGGGCTCTGGGCTTTGCAGAGCTCCCCACCTGAACCAAATCTGCCCTATCTGAACCCAGGTTTGTTTGTGCTCAGATTTCTTCCTGGCCCCAGCACGGGGAGCGGGGATGGGGAACCTGAGCCCCCGGGAAGTGTCCTCCTGGCATCTGTTGGCTTTAAAGCCCACGCCACGACGTTGCTGAGAGATTTAGAAAACACAAGCCCATAACAGCCCCGGCCAGCACAGACGTGACAGCCAGGCACGCACGTATCCTGGCTACGAGCAGAGCATCACGGAAAACAGGGCTACGCTCCTGGCAAGGGCTCCTGCCCCCACGGAGGCACAAATAAAGATCATTAAATGAGAGAGGGGAATTTGCTCCTTCTCCTGCAGCTGCTTCCCCCTCCTGCCTCCCGGGGCCCGCGGCCGCTTTCCGAGCTCATCACTTACCTTCTGCACCAAACGCTGCCCAAACGCAGCAACACCCCGGGAGCAAAACCTCAAAAAGGAGAGGACCAAAGCCAGCGTGTCCCGCTCGGCCAGAGCCACCTGGAAGGGCACGGAGGGAGGGCACCGGAGCCTGGCCAAGGGGATTGTCCCCAGACAGGGCACAAGCTGCGCTGGGGCTGGTGGTGGGGGACACCCCACACTGTCCCCCTACACTGGGAGCACCCATGTCCTGCAGACACATCACCTCCCAAGCAGCGGGGAGGTTGTGCCACCCCGTCACATGAAGGGACCCCGTGTCTCCGCTCCTCTAACCCAGGCAGCTCTGCCATAAATGAAGTGCTGGGGCAGGATGATTAATAATCACAACAGAAAAGCATACGCTGTAATTAGCCACCTTTCAGAAAGCTGATTGATGACGCTGCTCGGGGGCGTGCGGAGGCTCGGGCTGGCACAGGCGCAGCCGCCCCCCGGCCCCGATTTGGCCAGTGGAGCCCGGCAGAACTGGCCCAGACCCTCGTAGCCACCTGAGTGCCAGCCCATCCCCGCAGGCTTTGCCCCAGCAAACGACCTCATTTGTCCGCCTGGTCCAGCGCGCCAGCCCTCGTTAGATTCGGTCGTTCATTAAGCTCAGCTTCTCGGTGGTGCTGGGCTGGCACATAAATCACACTGTGATCGATGCCTCCAGCCGCCAGCGCCGGACCTTTGATGGCAAAGTCTGCTCTTAATCCTTCACCTGAACCACGGGGGATGCCACTGCTTGGTGCCAGGAGCTGTACAAAATGAAGTCAAGGCAGTCCCAGCCCCCTCTCCAAGGCTCCCAGATATAAAGACAGCCATTTCCAGATTTGACCCTTGGAAAGGACCCTGTTCCTGGGGGCTCAGCCCCATGGGGTGCCACCACCCACAGCGGGGGGTGGAGGGGTCCCTGGTGAGCCCAACCTTCCCTCTGGAGAGGGAGCCTGGAGCCCCGGGAAGGGCTGCTGCCAGCCCATGGGCACCGTACCTCGGGAGGGCGATGCATCAAGGGAGATTTAGATTAGATATTAGAAAGAACTACTTTACTGAGAGAGTGGTCAGGCCCTGGAACAGCCTGCCCAGGGAGGTGGTGGAGTCACCATCCCTGGAGGTATTTAAGAAACGTATAGACATGGCTCTTCAGGGCCTGCTCTAGTGCCCAAGGTTATTGGTTTATGGTGAGGTGTTGAGTGTGGGGTTTAGTTGGTGGGTGCGGTGGTTTTGGTGGGCGTTTGGTGTGGTGTGTTTTGTATTTGTTTGGTTTTTTTTTTTTTTTTTTGTAGTTGGGCTCGATGATCTCAGAGGTCCCTTCCAACCACTAAGATTCTGTGATTCTGTGATCATTCTGGAGGCTTTAATTGGACTGGACTCGTGGGCAGGAGGAACAGACTGACAGGCCAGACTGACAGACAGATGTCTGCTCCGAGGACAGGGCGGCAGAGGCAGCCATGGGTGGAAAACAACCCGGTCCCGGCAGGACTGCTCGGCTTTCTGCAGGAAAACAAGCTCGTTGCTCTGCCAGCAAACCTCTGCGGGGGCAGGGGGGCGAGAGGAGCCCCCGATCTGCTGGAAACCCTGCCCGGGGTGGGAATCCCAGGCGAGGGGAGTGAGGAGCAACAGCCTTCCCTCCGCCTTTCAGCTCTGCTCAGCGTCAGGCTGGGGAGGAATGCATTTTTTAAGACCCTGTCTACAGCTGCTGCATTGGAAATTTTATTGCCATCCCAATTACGATCACGGGAGCAGCGAGCAAAGAAAGCAAAATGCCATTACGGGGTGAAATAACGCTTGACATCGCAACCCAGACCAGGCGGGAGTGAGATCAACCCCCCCCAGCTGTAATAAACCCCCAAGAGGAGAAGGGGACAGGGGACTCCTCCCAGCTCTTCCTCAGCCCTACAGAGAGCAAATCCATCGCTGCTGGGATTTTGGAAGGGGCGAACTGGGTCCCAGGGGGGTCCAGCTGCGCCACCCCCGCATCTCCCCCAGGCTGGAGATGGCAGCGAGCGGTGACATTTGGAGCGAGACACGCTGGCGTAGGTCCCCAGCTCCACAGCTTCGGGGCATCAGCTGTGGCTGTGGGACCAGGAGAGCATCTCCTCCCCTATGCACAGCCCCGAGGAGGCTCCCAAAAGGTCAGAAATCCCCACGGCAGGAGGAGAAGGGGATGGCAGGGCTGTATCACCTCACTCTCTGCCCAGCATCTTGATAGCAGGGCAAGGGCAAAGCCTCCAGAGCCCCTCTCCCAGGACAGAGCTGCTGGACTCCCAAATCCCCGTTCGAACCCCAAATTGCTGCTGTTTAAACTGAAGCTGTGCACACACACTTCTTGGTGTGGCCAATGCTGGGGTCCCTGCTGTTTGCCAGCAACCTCGGAGCGAGTACCAGAACCCCTCAGCTTTGCATCACGTCCCCACTTGAGTTACTTCTTCCTCATTTTGGGGTCATGGCAACAGGGAGGAGATTTTCTCAATTATATGGGATAAATCTCCAGCTTGAGTGCTGCAAAAGGAGGGTGGGGACAAGGAGGGAGCTAATGCCACCAAGCAGGGATGGCCATGAGCTAAAAACGAGCTGCATTTCAAGCATCCTGGTGCACAAAACCCACAGGGTGCAAAGGCAGGGATGATGCTGAACCCCCCCTCACCCTGCTCGAGCCCAGGGAGCACTCACTGTTCTGCAGGTCTGGGGCCGCACCGACATCTGGATCTGCTGTGGCATCTGAGACCGGGGATATTTAAACATCAAAGTGTCCGGCACAGCGAGCCTCGGCTCCTCTGGACAAAACAGCACAAGGAGAGGACTGTAAATCACCCTTCCACAGTGTCCAGCACAGAAATCCCAAATAAATGCCCCCAAAGCCTAAGGCCGTGGCACACAGGCACCTCCCAGAGAGGGGAAGCCTCCTTAGTGTCACTCCAGTCGGACGTGTGACCTGACCATTACCTAGTTACATATATATATAAAATTACATAGCACTTTGTACCCCAAAAAGGTCCTCTTACAAACAGGAGAGCGTCCGAGCCCAGCACTGCCGTGGCCAGCTCTGTGGTGGAGCAAGGAGAGACGCAGCAATGCAATCACGTGTGGGGATTTCAGGAGGAGATGGCACCCACGCAGCACATTCCCACAGCCAGATCGCCACGAGTCCTCTCATTTCAGGACATTTGACCCACACTTGGAAGCAGAAATGCTGCTGGATGGACCCCCCACTTCCTGCATCCCTCCCTGGGGGCACTTTGCAGGGTCAAGGGATGTGGCCCCAGCCCCGACGGCTGGTGCAGGGGATGCAGGACACGACAAATGATTTGTTATGGTTTTCCTAAAGCCTTTGGAGCTCTCTCGATCAAGTTTAATTTGCCTCAAAAAAGAAAGATGGAATTTAAATAGGTCCATAGCTCCTTGTGGCGGGGGGAAACCCAGCTCCTCCTGGCTAACAGACCACAAATGGTCCCAGACTCAGGTGTCGTTCAGCTACAACTGGGCAGAGATGTGACATCTCATTAATTTGCCTAAAAAAAGAAAGATGGAATTTAAATAGGTCCACAGCTCCTTGTGGCGGGGGGAAACCCATCTCCTCCTGGCTAACAGACCACAAATGGTCCCGGACTCAGGTCCCGCTCAGCTACAACCGGGCAGAGATGTGACATCTCGGCAGCAGCTCTGATGCTGCTCAGGACCCCGACCCCTCTCTGTCCCCTGCTCCTGCCTGGCCGAGCTGCTCAGGGGTGGCAGCAGCCGCTGGGGAAGCTAATTCCTGCTGCGAGAGGTTTGGGGAGCCTCAGCTGAAGGAGCTGAAGGAGTTTTCTCTTGCAGGGATTTGGTGGAGAACAGCAGAGAAATGAGAAGCCGGCTCTGCAGCAGCATCCGGAGCCAGTGGCACGTCTTGTACCCCTTAGTGCTCCGGGGACATCCCTGGTGACACCAGGGAGCCAAGAGCTGACCCCAGAAGCAGGGGGTGCCCCCTGCTCGGGCAGAGCTGTCCCCTGCAGCCTCCCCACGTGCTCCTGCAAGCCCCGGCTCCCTCCGGGTGCTGCTTTTGGGTGGGAAAAACCCAGCGAACTGACAGCACACAGCACTCCAGAAAAGCTACAATTCCTCCAGGAAAGCTACAATTCCTCCAGGAAAGCATCACTAACAATGGAGAGATCCCCTAAAACCTGCCGGCTCAGGCTCAGCCAGGCAAGGGGTCTGCTTCCCTGCTTCACCCCATCCTCCTCTCGCTCCTGTTTGGCAGTCACTGGCAGGGACACACAGGATTCAATTCCTGCTTCACACAGGGACATGCGCCAACAAAGATGGAATGCTGCTAAAATTCCTCCTGTCAGCAACTGCAGCAAGGAAACCTCCTGCCATGGACATGTCCAGTTCTGGGCACCTCAATACAAGAGAGATCTGGAGGTGCTGGAGCGGGTGCAGAGGAGGGCAACGAAACTAGTGAAGGGCCTAGAAGACAAATCATATGAAGAGCGGCTGAAGGAGCTGGGACTGTTTAGTCTGAGGAAGAGGAGGCTGAGGGGAGACCTCATCACTCTCTACAACTGCTTGAAAGGACACTGTAGAGAGGTTGGTGCTGGGCTCTTCTCACAGGTAATTAACGACAGAACGAGAGGGAATGGCTTCAAGCTCCAACAGGGGAGGTTTAAACTGAACATTAGGAAGGAATTTTTCACAGAAAGAGTGGTCGGGCATTGGAACAGGCTGCCCAGGGAGGGGGGGGAGTCACCATCTCTGGCTGAGTTTAAGAGTTGTTTAGATGCAGTGCTGAGGGACATGGTGTAGGGGAGAACTTTGTAGAGTAGGGGAGATGGTTGGACTCGATGATCCCAAGGGTCTCTTCCAACCTGAATGATTCTATGATTCTATGCTGGGCTTTGCTGGTGGAGCCAGGGGATACCCCAGCCTCTCCAGGCTGGCCAGAGGACGTGGCATCAGGGACAGGGAGTGCTCTGGGGCTGGTGGCAGGACGGGAAAAGCCCAGCGCAGACCCAGGCACGATGGCATCCCCACATGGGCCCTGTAGCGTGCGTGGAGAAGTGACTCAGAGCCAATATTTAAAATAAATGTAAGCGCAACCTAGACCAAGCCCTGCGATGGGGAAACGACCCCAAAACACAGAATCACAGAATCACAGAATCTTGGTGGTTGGAAGGGACCTCTGAGATCATGGAGTCCAACCACACAGCAAAAAACAAAACAAAACAAAAAACAGACCACCACACCCACAACAAACACCACACCACACAACACCCACCAACCAAGACCCATACCAACAGCACCACATACAACACCCCACCACACCCCAATAATCTTGGGCACTAGAGCATGCTCTGAAGAGCCACCTCTACACGTTTCTTCAATACCTCCAGGGATGGTGACTCCACCACCTCCCTGGGCAGGCTGTTCCAGTGCCTGACCACCCTCTCAGTAAAGTCATTCTTCCTAATATCTAAGCTAAACCTCCCCTGCCCCAGCTTCAGACCATTTCCTCTGGTCTGGTCATTATTCCCCTGGGAGAAGAGGCCAACCCCCACCTCTCTGCAACCTCCTTTGAGGGAGTTGTAGAGGGCAATGAGGTCTCCCCTCAGCCTCCTCTTCTCCAAAGTAAACATGCCCAGTTCCCTCAGCCTCTCCTCACAGGACTTGTTCTCTAGACCCCTCACACCTCAGCCTGCCCTCAGCCCCCGTGCTGGGAAAATCTGCAGCATCACCAGCAACTGATGTGGTGCAATTCAGCAGGGATTTTGTCCAGAGAGTCAACCCAACCCAGCGCACGTGCTTCCAGGGGCTGCAGCCTCCACCGTGTCACGAGCGGCCCAGGGAGGTGGTGGAGTCTCCTTCTCCGGGGACATTCAAAACCCTCCTGGACACGTTCCTGGGCGACCTGCTCTGGGTGGTTGGACTAGACGATCTCTGGAGGTCTCTTCCAACCCCATGTGATTCTGTGACTCCGTGAAGCACAAATATCTGTTCCAGTTACGTGGTGCTGGCAGCTGCAGAGCACGTGGGGCTCCTCTAATGCCCAAGCCATGGGATAATTGGGAGGGAAGGGGGTCAGTTTCGCACTGCAGCCATGTGTGCAGGACTTTGCATGCTCCAGCCCCTCCGTGCACGGTGACAGGGGTGACACAGACACGGGGGATGATGCTCGGAGCCATCACCATCCAGGAGTTAAGCACAACCATTGCCAGAGCCGCTCGCCTTGCTGCTCCTCAGGGCTGGGCTCCGGCTGCCGGGGATGGATAAGGCAAAATTTAATACAAATTCCACCAAGCTGGACATGCCCGTGTATTTATTGCAAACTGCTGGAACCAAATTGCAGTAAAGCAAAATCTGCTCAACTCCCTGTGTTTACCGGCCCCTCTCCTGCCCTCCCTCTCCAGCTTTGACTCCAGACCCGCCTGCGAGCTGGGAACATGATGTTTAAGCTCATTTTAGAGAGCACCCAGACTTGGCTTATCAACCCCTGCACCACCATTCCCAGCCCCCGAGCAACGAGGGTCTCAGCTGATGGTCTTGGCATTTATTTTCAGCAGCTCCTGTGTCACTCGGCAACCTCCGTTTCAGGTTACTTCAGGTTTTTTGTCCGCAAATGTATTTTAATCCCTGTGAAATGGGACCCACCAACATGTGGGTGAAGTGGCCTAAAACCTCCTCCGGTCCCATGTGTCACCACCACCAGCAGGACTCCCTGTCTGTCCATGTACTCATACCACCAGAGCACTTGCCACCGTCCAGCCCCTGTGCCTTGTATTTTAAGGCACATGTACTTAAAACTTGTATTTTAACTCTCTCCTAGAGCAATTAAATGGAAGCATCGGAGATGAGTCTTCTCCTCCTGGGCACTACATGGGACCTGTCTCTCCATCGCAGAGGCTCCAGTACAAGTTCTGTGCATGGGAGCCTCTTGAAGAAGGAATTTGGCAGCAAAGCCAAAAGCCAAAGGGGACCCAGATGTCCTGTGAAATCAGCAGAGACACTTGTACCTCCAGAGGACCAGACCGGGATGTCCCAAGCCAAGGGCAGGAGCATCCCTTGGGACACACATTCCAACACTCTTGAGCACGGCAACGAATCTGCAGCTCATCCCAGCCCATGAGGGAGCTGCAGCCCCCAAGAACCCACAAGAGACTTATACCCCAGAAGCCCCTCAACACTCTCACACAGCAACAGGACACCCAACAGTCCATGGTCCGGCCAAGCCCACCTTGCACCTCCCCAGCATCCCAGAGAGCGGAGCACAAGCAGTAAGCCAGACGCTTTTGCTCATTAGTGTAATTAACATCAGACTTTCCAGCCAATCGGGCTTCTGTTTGACCTTTAGTTGTTGAAATATGACCAATAACAATGACGCATTATCATGGAGGGGGTGTCATGGACCATTTCCTTGAAATCCACAGTGAAAACCTCTTAGTGACGTGCCCTCAAAGAGCATCTTTCTGCAAAAGTAAATGGGAAAATTTGGAAAACCACCAGGGAAGGAGGAAAAATCCAGCTCCAGCCATCCATAGCCATCCATAGCAGCGGCCCAGCAAGGACATGGGATGTCCCAGCTTCTGGTGGGCACAGCCAGAAACGACCCCAGGGAGACAAATGGAGAGACGGGGCAGAAGTGTTAAAAAATGAGACAGAGGGGAAAAAAAAGACTTGATTCTTTAGAGTCTTGGGAAAGTTGGAAGTCACCGAGATGGAGGCAGCCTGGCCAGAAAATTGTGGCAGTCGGAGCCCAGCCCAGCCCCGAGTGGACCCTGCACCAGGAACGGCTGTGCCTGTGTCCCCACATGAACTGTAACCCATGGGCCAGCAACAGCCATGACCCCGCCAGAGCTGCAGGGCAAATTCATGAGAAAAAACCCCAACCCGGCAGCTGGGACAGGAGTATGTCCAGTGATAGATGAGCCTGACCCATCAGATCACAACCCCATGGGCCACAAGAAACAACTCGGGCTTGAATTTCCAGAGGTTGCCAGATGTTGGTGTGAGGTTGAGCAAGGCAGAGGAAAGGCAGCGGTGCCGAACCCCAGTGGGACACCCCCTAAGCTGGAAATGGCTTTGCCACAAGGATCTCCCCATCCAGGGGCTGGATGAAGAAAAGTAACCGTGAAGGCAAGAAGAGAAAGCGCTCCCTGAACTGATGATGGAAAGGGTCCAGCCTCCATGGACCAACACGCTGCTGGACGTCGGGCACGGCTGGGAGGGATGTCCAGCATCACCAGCTGCGTTTCTCCAGGAGGGGACCAAAGGCTCCAGCTCCACATCAACCCCTGGGCATGAGGATTAATGAAGGCAGGATTATTTACACACATGCACACCCCTTCCATTTGTCACACTTCGTTAGTACTCCTGCTTATGGAAAAAGGTCACAATTTAGATCTCATTTGTGTCACTTTATCTTCGGTTTGCAATCGCAGGGTCCTGCTCGTTTTCCATCCCCAATTAGCGTTCAATTAGGGGGGCCCTGCTCCACCCCTCCTTGTTGCTGTGATGGAAAGGAGAAGAGACGGAGGTCCTGGCCGTGCGACCTCGTCTGGGTCTCCAGCGAGGAGATGCCCCATAGAAACCTGACCCGAGAGCAGCCTTTTTCCTCTGGCAGCACGAAGGGAACCAGATGGACTTCCCTTCAAATGAGATTTAAATGGAAAAATACAAAATAGCTCACTCTGGCAATATTGAAGAGTTGGTGCCCAGCTGTCCTGAGCACGAGGAAGGTCAGACCGGGTGACCCTCTGGAAAAAGAGGCCAGAAGCACCAAGCACCCTCACGGTTTGCTCCTCTGGCAGCTCTGCCAGGACTGGGTCTGAAACAGCAGCCAGGGCATGGCTCCGGGCACAGGGGAGACCACCTCCCAAAATATAATACCCAAGGGGAAACAAAACCACTCACCTAATTTGAATTATTATAGTGTCCATGAACCAGAGTCACCGCGGAGACTCGGCTGATGGAGTTTGGATGGGATGCTCAGCCAGAGCCACCTTCGTTATCCTGCTCATGATGTGGGACAGTGGTCTGCCAACCTGTGAGGAGCAGTGTGAGGACCTTCTGAAGATGGAAAACACCTTCCTGATCCCACCTGGGTCCTACTCAGTCCAGCCCCCGTCCATCCCCACGGGTGGCATCCCTACTTTGGTTATTTTACAGCTGCCCCACGTCTCCACGTTACAGCCAAAGCTCCTGGTGTCATAGGGCCGGGTGAGCCAGCCCCACAGCGTGCAGCCCAGCGATCCCCTTCTAAGTGATTTCAGCCTGCAAATGCACCTTCTCACTCACCCAGCCCAAAACAGCATCCAAATCGAGCTGGAAAAGTGAGGGGAGCCACAGGGGGATTTTTCTGGAGATGCTGGGGACCGAGGACGAGTCGGAGGTCAGGTGCATCCCCTGCCCCACTGCACGTCCACATTCTCACCCCATCTTCCCTCTTGTGTCTGCCTGCATTTGCTGCATGAAACACCCACGATGTCCCCACGCTCCTGGCTCAGAAGCCCAGGGCAGCAAGAGGGGGAGAGGGACAATATTTGCTTCAAACATACATTCCTTCTATTCCCTTCCTATTAAATATTTTCCCTCCTCCTTTCCAAGAACCTCCTTTATTTCTCCCCATATCCCTCTAGCAACGGTATCTGAGAGAAACAATGAATTTTTAATAGGAGGGGGCGGCAGGAAGAGGGAGACCCTACGGCAAAGAGATGAAACGTTGATCTGTTAAATAACCTCATCATAATGAAACCACATTTTAGGGAGAGGGAACCGCACAAGGGACTGTGCAGCATCGGGGAGCAACCAATGGGTGCGAGCATCAGCTCATGCTCTGGGTCACAGCCCCCCATTTTTGCTTCTCACCCAGGCACAGGATGGATGGGTGCAGGAGCAAGTTGCAGACAGGGTGAATCCTGCCCGGAGAGGCTTTCCAGGCCACGCCACATGCACTTGGCCATGGCTGAGGTGGGTCTGGGCATGCAAGACCCCAAACAGACCACAGCACAGGCGAGGGGACACCCCAGCCTGCCTGCCTTGCAGCACCGAGGGTGCACAGACTCATAGAATGGTTTGGGTTGGAAGGGACCTCAAAGCCCCCCCCCCAGTGCCACCCCCTGCCCTGGGCAGGGACACCTCCCACCACACCAGGTTGCTCCAAGCCCCCTCCAACCTGCCCTTCAACCCCTCCAGGGATGGGGCAGCCACAGCTTCTCTGGCCAACCTGGGCCAGGCTCTCACCACCCTCACACCAAACAAGTTCTTCCCCACATCTCAGCTCCAACCCCCCTCTTTCAGGGTCAAACCCTTCCCCCTCCTCCTAGGGCTCCCCTCCCTCATCCAGAGTCCCTCCCCAGCTTTCCTGGAGCCCCTCGAGGGACTGGAAGGGGCTCCAAGGTCTCCCCGGAGCCTTCTCTTCTCCAGGCTGAACCCCCCCAACTCTCTCAGCCCCCCCTCCCAGCAGAGGGGCTCCAGCCCTCCCAGCATCTCCGGGGCCTCCTCTGGCCCCGCTCCAACAGCTCCATGTCCTTCTGCTGGTGGTGGCCCCAGAGCTGGAGGCAGTACTGGGGGGTGTCTCCCCAGAGCGGAGCAGAGGGGCAGAATCCCCCCCTGGCCCTGCTGGCCACGCTGCTGGGGATGCAGCCCAGGGGTGGGGGGTTCCTGGGCTGCCAGCGCACGTTGCTGGCTCACACTGGGCTTCTTGTCCCTCTGCAGCATCTTGAAGCTGAGCCATTCCCATCACTTGGTCCCCGCGTCCCCCCCAGGCTCTGCAGGGACAGGGCTCACACTCGTGGGGCCGAGGATGCCCATCTCACCTCCCGTGGTGCCCAGCCCTGCCTCCCATCACACTGCTCCACCTAAATATAGTCCCCGGTTCCCTTTTCTTGTAGACACAACCGGTGCTCCGGGTGAAAGTCCTTTCCCATGAACTCACTGTTGCTTAATAAAGCACAAACCCTCAGAGACCTCGATGCTGGGATCTGTCATTTCAATTCTCAGCGACACTTGTTCCTCTCCACTATGGTATGTGGCCGCTGCTATTTTGGCTGGCACATGGGGAGCCGAACAAGCAGCCCTGGCACTCCCAGTCCGAGCTGTTAAGAGCTGGGACGCAGCTTTAAAAGAAACAACCCCATGGGATGGATGGGTCTGCAAAGCGTGGCAAAGCTCATGGTGGCATGAAAATTTCAGGGGGAGGAAGGCAGGAAAGGAAGGAAAGAGCTGGGCTGAGCCAGCAGAGGGAAAGTGCCAGGGCTGCGGCCGGCTTTGACGCTTGGGACCGAGCTCCTTGGCAAGAGGATGCTGCCTCTGCTCCCCAGCCTGGCACCCAGATCCTGGCCACTGGGTGCCCATGTGGATGCCCAGGCACCCTGGCACCAGCCCGGACCCTTCATGGTGAGCTTTGGGTTTACTCATCCATGGGGAAACCATTTCTCCCAGTTTGCCCAAATTATCCGCTCAAGTCCCTGCTGTTTGACCACACTGGGGTGAGTTTTTGCCCGTTTTATATGAAGAAGAGGGAAGGGCAGCCCTGCTTGGGGCCAGGGAGGGCTCTGCTCCCCACTCCACCACCCACACCAGCCCTGGCCCCAGGTCCTGCCTGGCCTCAGCCCCCACCTCTAACACCCCGTGGGCCTGGAGGGACACCATGGGGGTCTGGCTACAGCCCCAAAGCGCTACAGCCCCAAAGCACCACAGCTTAAAGCAAAGGGATGAAAAGGAGGAGAAACCGGCACATGTGGTCACCCAGTGCCACTGCCACCGGCGGAGCGATGCTGCGGTCCAGCCCCCCCTGCTCCCGCATCCCCAGAGCCAACCCTCGTGGAAGCATTTGCTTCATCTTTCAAGGTAAATCCTACATAAACTTCAAAAATAGCCTCCCAGAAAAGTCAACCGATAACGCCTGAAGCCAAATCAATTTCCCTACCAGGGCCGGCGAGCCGGAGCGGCTCTCGGCATCTTTTCCAAATGCTCTCACGGGTTTTATTGCTTTCCTTCATCTCCTTTCAAATCTCTGCTCTGAACATTTCTGCCCTCGCCTGTTCATTTTGGTGTTTTTCCAGGACTCACAAAACGGCCCTTCGGGCTCCAGCGGCACCTCCATCAGCAGCACCAGCCGCCCCCAGCACTGCAGCCCCTGCCCGGGGACAGAAAAGATGCTGTGTGCTGCTCCCTCCACCCTTCTCACACCATTCAACCATCACTTTACAGCTGCAGACACCACCAGGCAGCAGGATTTGGGCCATCTGAGAGAGAGCATCAACCTACAAAGCCAGGCCTGCAGACCACATCCACTTACAGACAGGGAAACTGAGGCACGGGATGCAGCTTGGGGTGTTTTATAGCCACCTGGTGATTCAGCACGGCAGGGGACAAGCTCATGGATGAGCTCGCTCACCCCCCTCCCCGGGTCCCTTAGCTCCAAGACAGAATCACAGAATCACAGAATCTTCTAGGTTGGAAGGGACCTTAAAGATCATCTTGTCCAACCGTCAACCTGACTGACAAAAATAGACACCCGCACAACAAACAAGGAGCATCATCACTAAACCAGACCTCCCAGCACTACATCAACCCGTCTTTTGAACACCTCCAGGGATGGGGCCTCAACCCCCTCCCTGGGCAGCCCATTCCAATGGCTGATGACCCTTTCAGTGAAAACATTTTTCCTAATATCCAGCCTGAACCTCCCCTGGCACAACTTGAGGCCATTTCCTCTCGTCCTGTCGCCTGGGACTTGAGAAAAGAGACCGACCCCCACCTCTCTACACCCTTCTTTCAGGTAGTTGTAGAGAGCAATAAGGCCTCCCCTCAGCCTCCTCTTCTCCAGGCTGAACCCCCCCAGCTCCCTCAGCCTCTCCTCATAAGACTTATTCTCCAGACCCCTCACCAGCTTTGTCGCCCTTCTCTGGACCCGCTCCAGCACCTCTATGTCTTTTTTATGGTAGGGGGCCCAAAACTGGACACAGTACTCAAGGTGAGGCCTCACCAGTGCCAAGAGGTGGAATCCAAGACGTGGGATTTGGTACTCTGAGAGATGCTGCTGGAGATGGGCATCCCACCCGGGCTGCCCACACGGCAGCGAGCCGGCGACACGGGAATTACCACTTCCCACGCCAAACGCACCCGTCCACGTGCTTTACATTCCCGGTGTTATTTCTAGGGCTACGGCAACAGCTCGATCCCATCCCGAGGAGGCGAGTGAAGCAGCGACGTGGCTCGTAGCAGCCGGAGCAGCCCGGCACCTCCGCGACCGCTGGCTCCTTCTGCCTCACCGCAGCTCGGGTTCCCCACTGAGCGAAGAGGGGCCACCCGCTCCCCGGAGGGATGCTCGGGGGTGAGCCGGCAACCAGAAGTTGAAAAAAAAAAAAAAAATCAATTCTAACAACATCAATTGTTAGAGCAGGTCCAGAGAGGTGATTCTGCCACTTTACTCTGCTCTGGTGAGACCTCACCTGGAGTATTGTGTGCAGGTCTGGAGCCCTCAATATAAGAAGGACATGGAGATGGAGAGGATGCAGAGGGTCCAGAGGAGGGCCACAAGGATGATCAGGGGGATGGAGCACCTCTGCTACGAGGACAGGCTGAGGGAGCTGGGGTTGTTCAGCCTGGAGAAGAGGAGGCTCCGGGGAGACCTAATAGCAGCCTTCCAGTACCTGAGGGGGCTACAGGAAGGCTGGGGAGAGCCTGTTTAGAAAGGCCTGCAGTGACAGGACGAGGGGCAATGGCTTCAAGCTGGAGGGGAACAGATTTAGACTGGAGATGAGGAGAGGGGTCTTCACTGTGAGGGTGGTGGAGCACTGGAACAGGTTGCCCAGGGAGGTGGTTGAGGCCCCTTCCCTGGAGATATTCAAGGAGAGGCTCAAGGAGGCCCCGGGCAACCTGGTCTAGTTGGGGGTGTCCCTGCTGACTGCGGGGGGGTGGGACTAGATGGCCTTTGGAGGTCCCTTCCGGCCTGGGCAATTCTATGATTCTATGATTCTATGATAATTTAAAGCCTCTGAACACCGAGCGCAAACGCAGGCGGGGGCTCTCGTCTGTACCATCGGGCTTCAAATTCGATGCTCAATTCGGGCCCATGCCGCCGCTCGGAGGGAAAGCGCAGCGATTTGGTTTGGGCCTCGGAGCGAGGGATGCGTTATCTCCTGATGCAGGATTAACACAGCCAATAAAAGCAGAGATTCCTGAGCTCTAAACACTTTAAAAAAAAAAAAAAAAAAAGGGCAAAAAAAGCCCCCTGGCCCTGCTATCTTCAGCGAGGGATCGGCACAAGGGTGTCCCCTGGGAAGGGCTGAGCCTGGCAGCAGCAGGGGGGGTGCAGGATCTGGCCAGGCCTGGGAGATGCCCCTTGCTCAGCCCCTTCCCACCCTGGGCACCGACGCCAAGGGGCAGCTCCGAAGGGCAGCCCGAGAAAGGTGAAACACAACCCAGCCCCTGTTTCACTGCTCCTCCAGCTCCCTCCTCCCAGCAGAGTGGGATAAAAGCAAAACCTGCTGATTTTCAAACCAAAAAACTCAACTATTCCACGAAGCTGCTTTGCCTCCTGCTTCCCTGCAGTGATGGAAACACATTTGCTCCCTGCCCTCAGGGCGCTCCTCTGGCCGTTTCGCAGAGCATCTTCCCCCAAGCTCAGCTCAGCCAAGGACCAAGGGCTTTGGGAGAGGCTGCAGATGTCCAAGCGGGACTTTTGCAACCTCTGAAAGCCATGAAAAACGTAGGGGGAGATCAGAAGCCACCTCTTCCACCTGCTCTGGCCAAAACTCACCCGGCACCGCCAGTCCTCCGGCAGCGAGAGGCAGCAACTCTGCTCCCTCCCCTCCACCCTAACGAGCGCCACAGAAACGCCAATGATAAATCCATTAGCTCAAATTAAACCGGATCAATCACAGGCTGTCAAACTGGCAGCTCCCCAACACATCTTGAATTATTCTCCCATTTAAGGGACGCGAGCCACATTTCTTGCCGTGCCCCCGGGCGCAGGCAGCAGGGACCTTGCCGCCGGTCTCCATCCTGCAGCGAAAGGGATGATGAAGCAGCAGCGAAGAGCAGAGCCTTGGGGTGCAAAGCCCCAAGCCACCACCTTTACCAAGGGGTTATCGCCCGCCTTTCTGCATTTTTAAGGCCAGCAACAGAATTTGGCCCCCAGTTTTAAAGCCACGCATTAATATTTTGCACCGAGCAGCTGCTCAGCTTGCGGGGAACTGCTGGGAAACTCTGCTTTTTCAGGTTTCTCCCTTTTAATTCCTCGTGATTTGATTGAGGGAGATTTTGTAGGAACTTTCCCCTCTCTGGATGCACCTTTTCTGGTGGTATCTCCCCAGCAGCGGGGCTGGACTTGGATAAACCAGGGTTCCAGGCAGGACACCCCCTTCCCCGCAGGCAGCGCATCCCCAGCCAGGGCAGCACCACCCTGGCAGCCGAGACCAAGCCACCAAACTAAGCAGCAAGTGGGAGCTCTCTGAAAGGCCCAGGCTGGTCCTCACTGGGCCACCAAGTGTCCCCAAACCCTCTGTGTCCCTGGGATCTGTCCTCTCCGGCTGCAGCAGATGTTTTTTGCTCTAAGGAATGGCTCTGGGTGCTGCCAGGCTGCAGATCCACGCACCCATCCGCTCTCCATCTATTTTGCAGGCGCTCTGCCTGCTCCCACTCTCCTCTCCTCTCCCCTCCCGGTTTGCTCTTTTCTCCTTCCCCCAAAAAAGCCTCATCTCAGGGTAAGGCTGGGCACGAATTGAAAGAGCAGCTGCTCTTCTGCCATCGCTCCCTTGCGCGAACGCTGTGGGAATTAGAGCACCTTTTGTCAGGTTTTAGCTCAATCCGCTTTGCAAGTGGATTAAGAAACTGGCACAAAAGTACTCGGGATGTGGAGTAGGAAGAGGCTGCTATTCCAGAAGGAGCCGCGTTTGCTGCGATTGCTGCCTGCTCCATTTCCCCGAGAAACACAACCCCGGGAACATTTGCATTTCAACCATCCCTGGGATTTTTTGACAGGAGAATCCGCCTAGCCCTAAAATCAAGGATGCTGAGAGCAGGGGGCAGGCAGGGCCCTGGGGGTGGCGAGGAGCAAGAACCTGCAGGACTCGGTTGGGGGGGAAAACAGAGTGGTAGAAGATGAAGAAGACCCTTCCTGATGCCTGGTGATGTTCAGACCCGCTGGGGTCTGCCAGGGGAAGGCTGGGAGCAGCAGCCCCAGCCCTGCCGGCGGGGAGACTGCGGGTACCAGACCCTCCGAGCAACCGGGACCGAGCGGCGGAGGATGGATGGAGCCGGGCAGGTTGAGGGCTGGAGCTCCCGGTGCAGCTCCCCGCCTGCTTGAGGCCATTTAAATCCCGGTGCCACGGCGGGGAGAGGGGGGGTGAGGGGGGTGAGAGCCCTGTCTCCCCCCTCCCCTCTCCTCCGAGCCCCCCAGCCGGGGCTGAGTCCCCTCTCCCGGGGAACCAGCGGGGCCTTACAGCCCCGGGTGGTGGGTACCGGGGGGGCAGACCCCGGGGTGATGGAGACAGATGGAGAAGGGTGGCCCCGGGGGTGTCCGCGGCCGCATCCCCCCCGCACCCACGTGTGCGCCCCCGCCGAGCTCTGCGGGGTCCGGTCCGGTCCGGTCCGGCCCGGCTCGGTCCGGTCTGACACGAAACGGCACGACAACGTCTCCCCCCTCCTCCTCCCGGGACCCCGCACTCACCGCTCAGGCTCCGGCTCCCGGGCTGCCCATGGCGCGGCGGCGGCGGCGGCGGCCCCGGTGGCGGCGGCGGCGGCTCCGGAGAGACCCCGGCCCGGCCCCGGCGCGTCCACGGGG
>NW_015091101.1:7795-9258 GCF_001431845.1 Calidris pugnax | reverse complement strand
GGGGGACGGCGGCGATGATGCGCGGCCCCGGGCTAGCGGCTGCGGGCGGGGGAACGGGCAGAGCCGGCGGCCAAATGCGGGGAAGCGCACGGGGGTGCCCTCCCCGAGCTGCCGGGACCGAAGGGGAAGGGGTGACCCCGGCCAGACTGGAACCCCCCAGCCCTGGGCAACCCCGCTTTGGGTCCCCCGACCCTGTGCCAACATGTCCATGTACCCCCATGCCACCCTGCCAGGGGTCCCCCAACCCCATGCCAACATGTCCATGTACCCCCATGCCACCCTGCCAGGGCTCCCCCAGCCCCAGGCTACCCTGCTTGGTGTCCCCAACCCTACACCATCCCATGTGTACCCCCACACCACCCTTCCAGGGCCCCCAACCCCATGCCAGTGTGCTGTATACCCCTATGCCACCCTGTCTGGGCTCCCCCAACCCCGTGCCAGCGCACCTCTATACCCCCCGTGCCACCCTTCCTGGGCCCCCAACTCCATGCCAGCATGCCCATATACCCCCAACATGTCCAGGTACCCCCACACCACTCTTCCTGGGCCCCCAACCTCATGCCAGCATGCCCGGTGTCCCCCAGCCCCACGCCAGCCCCCTTGCATCCCCCCCTCCTCACCCCGTGTCACCCTGCCTGCCCTGGGATGAGGTCCAGCTGCCCACCTCGCTGGGAGCTCCCCTCTCTGCATTGGGGGCTGCCTCCATGGGGGTCATCATGGACCAACTTGATCATTTACCCCGTATCCTACAGGGAAACTGGGACAAACCGGGCACAAACAGCACCGTGGCACAGCAGTGATGGGATGAGCACAGCCCCCAGTCCAAGAAAGGCCACCGCATTTGTGTCCCCGCAGAGGGCTCTGCTGTCCCTCACGGAGATGCCAGGCTCACAGGGAGCCCCAGCAGGGCTGGGAGGATGCCCAGCTCCCAGGGCAATGCCACGGTTCAGCTCCACATCCCACCAGTACCCACACCCCACCTGGGGACAGTGCTCACCATCAGCCATTCCTCCTGGAGCTTCCCACTTGCCCCTCTCTTCTCCCACAAACGCAGACGATTTGGTTAATTAGGCTTTGAGGATGAGAGAGGCCAATTGCCTTGTTAGGACTGACTTCCTTCCAGGGCAGAATTGTTGCTTTTTTCCATTCATCGCTGCTGGGTCTGGGCTGGCATTAGCCCTGCTGGTCACAGGGCTGAGGGGATGTGGGTTCCTGAAGCAGATTGTCCTGTGCCCTTGATGTGTTGCACGACAGCCGACGAGCATCACCTGAGCAATTCACTTACATTTTCTGCATCTGACAGCGGTTTTCAAGCAGGGTTTGGCAGCGTGTCCTCCATTTTACAGATGGGGAAACTGAGGGAAGAAATCAGGGGTGAGGAGCAGGGCACGGTGCTGAATCCTGGGCTGATTTAGTGACACGGTTCCCCCCCCCCCCCCCGGGGGGGGGCTCTCCCCCAATGG
>NW_015091101.1:7295-7749 GCF_001431845.1 Calidris pugnax | reverse complement strand
CCCCCCCCCCCCGCCGTGAGGTGATCTTGCCTCAATTGGCTCCGTTCGTGCGGGATGTTGCCAGGAGAAATGCCAACAGCTCTCCTGGCTTGGGTGTCTTGTCGGTTCCACTTGCGACTTCCATCCCTTGCTGCAGCCCAGCGCTTCTGCTGATGGAGATTTCTGGCTGCCTCCTACTGCTCGTTTGCTCCGGGATGTGGATTTATAATTTCATTGCAGGCACAAGCGTCTCAGGCTTTCCCATTCGAGTTTCATCCCCAGCCTCATCCCTGGATCTGCAGTTAAAAACCGGGAGATTTACATGGGTGCGAAGGAATTTCACGCCGTTTTAAACAGTAACAATTGATCTGCTTATTAAAAGATGAAAAATCCAAGCATGAGAAATGCAACTGGTTCAGTTAGGGATGTATTTTTAAGAGGCCAGCGGGGGGGGGGGGGGGGGGTGAGCGGGGGC
>NW_015091101.1:0-6688 GCF_001431845.1 Calidris pugnax | reverse complement strand
GAGCCAAGAGCTGATCTGATTTTATCTGATGGAAGATGCTCTCCTGCCTGCTGGTCGGGGTTAGGGGTGATTCTGGGGGGGGGCAGAGAGTGTAGTGCAGTGGGGAAGCTGGGGAAGCCCAGGCTGGAGGGGGTCACCTTGTCCCTGCCCCCTCCACAAGCCTCTCATCAAAAAAACAAGTTAGTTATGTCTCACTGTGCCTTCTTTGTACCATTATTTTGTCTGTGCCTTGGTTTCCCCCACAAGTAAGTGATTTGCCCAGGACAAGGGAAAAGGCAGGTTGTGACTAAAGCCCGTGATGTGGATTTTAGCTCAGTCCTGCTCCAAGTGCACCCCAGTTGTCACCTCCTCTCAGTAGCTTTGATGCCCCTTTAGCATCACCTTGGGCTTTAATGAGAGAACAGGACAAAAACGCAGAGAAAAGGCACCAGGCTGAGGTTAACAGCTCTGCTCCCCCATAGCCCTGCACTGGACATTGGAGAAGCCCCACAGGGCCTGTCCTGAGGTCTTGTTCTGTGATCAATTCAAATTGGCTTCAATATGAGCATGAATCCAAAAGGACCTTCCGCCAGGAGACAGGCTGGGCCAGGGGCCCTCTGTCCTCTGCACACCAGGAGCCTGTTCCCTGCCAGGGACCATGGTGTTTGGGGTGCTGAGATGGGACCTGGTCCCCTCCTTTGGTCCCCAGGACTTGTCATCCCTGTCCCAAGAGCTTGACCCTTCACAAAATAGTCCCATCCCCCCAAAATATGATGAATATTGATATGAAATGATATGAATCCATAAAAGACATCACTCCAAACTCTGCCTCTTGCTCAACATCACGCCTGGGGATGCAGCGGGGCCACCTGGGTCACAGCTGTCCCCTGTGAACAGAGGGGAACACCAACATCACCTCCTCCTATTGAGGTGACCCCGTCCGGGTGTCCCTGTCCCCAGTTTGGGGGAAAAGCCCATCAGTGACAGGGCCCTGGGGCTGTCAACACGCGATGCCTCGGGGGGACGGTCTCTGCCTTCGGAGATGCCGTTCGGAGCCAGCCAGCGCTGGGAGCATCTTGACATGTTTTACTGCTTTCTGGGGCATTTTCACCCTTGTCGGGGAACGGGCACTAGACTAGCTGGTGTTTTAAATTCCAGGTCTTTCCTATTTGCTCCTGCACAGTGATGGCTCACGTGCTTTCTCTGTCACTGAAACAGAAGCAATGCTGGTCTGGTAATGATTCTTCTCAAACTGCATGGAATGATGTAGTTTCCTCATCAGCAGTCAGTACTAATGAACCAACACTGGCCACTTCTCTATGAGTAATAAATGTGATCACGACCAGAAAGTGTAGCTGCATTGAGAATACAGCCAGTTGTCTCCTTAGGTATTACCTCCTCGTACTTTTATCACCGCAGCCAATATGCTCTCCATGACAGCAGCATAAATAGCCACAATCTCTGCCTTCCTCTCTCCAGTGATACCTAGTATTCGCCATTTTACTTGGAGTCCCCCAAAGCCCTGGGACATGCCACAGTGCCTCTTTCCTGGGTGGCTGATGACCCTGGGGGGATATGGAGAGGGTTATTCAACCCCATGCACCCCAGAGATGTGCTGGTTGGAGGCTTTGCAGAGACCCAAACACGAGTGGAGAGTGACACCGCATGGCTGGAGGCAGCAAGGCCCTCGGGACACCACCCCATGTTGTCCTTTCCTCCATCCAGAAGGGCAGGAGGAGCCCCGCTCCTTCCCTGGGTTCCCGGCCCGGGGTGACCCTGTCCCAGGGATGTGCCAGGGTGGGACCCCGCGCTGTGAGTGGCCAGGCCCCCCATGGACACCCCAAAACTCAGCCTCCCCACACCCATGTCACTCGGGCAGATGGAGGGGCATGGCCTGCTGCCCCTGCTCCTGGGGCTCGAGGGGGGACAGGGTCACCGCGGCGTCCGTGACCTCCTCCGCAGGGAGCTGGAGGCGGTCCCCCTACAAAGCCCGTCTCCTCCAGCTCGCTCTGCCCTGACCCCGATGTCTCTGTGTCTGGGGTTTTGATCTGCTTTAGAGCACGAACCCCTGAGGGGAGACACCTCAGCCCTGTAGTTACCTACAAAGCCCTGGACATATGTACCTGCTCCGCACACACAGCCTGAGCCCATGACTAAGCCTAGTTACTTTTAATAAATACTTGGTAACTACAATGAAAGTTTCTTCGGCCAAGCACCTGCTGTTCTGAGCTGTGCCCAGCAGAAACGCCATCAGGAGAAGGGTTTTAATCCAAGCAGGAAGGAGAGGGACCTTTCCCCCCTCCGACTGCCGGGGCTTTGAGTGACAGCAGAGCTTGGCTCCTCACCCATCCTTGCTCCTGGCTGCCTTTAGCAACCCCCAAGTGAGCCCTTTCGCTGTCTGGGTCAAGATGTCCCTTCTAGCAGCAAAGTCAGCCCAAGGTGACAAAGTCCCACAGAAGGAGGATTCCCCCCCCAATCTCGTTTTTAAGGTCCTTGGCTCAGTTTTGCACCAAACACCGGCAACAATTGGCTTCAGCAGGAGCTTTGCACACTCAGCAGCCCTCAAAACCAGCACGCCTGGATGGATAAAGCAAATTATCTCCAGTTCCCCAGCACAGCCTGCGTTTCTCCCCCATCACGATGCTGGTGGTGGGGCTCAGCCCACCCTGGGACCCCTTTGCAATGGGACTTCTGTGGCTGCTCCACACCCTGGTCCCGGCATCTCCCCGTGCTCACAGAGCTGATCGTGTCCAGGTGTGGTGGGAGGTGTCCCTGCCCAGGGCAGGGGGGTTGGAACTTGATGATCTTTAAGGTCCCTTCCAACTCGAAGCATTCTGTGATTCTGAGCCTGAAATTTCCTGCTCCTCACTGCCTTTGGGTTGAGTGGGGATCCCAGCACAAGGCAGTTCCTTGGCTTCCCCACCCCAGGGAGTGGGGGAAGAGCCACCTATGTCCCAAGAGTCCCTGGCCTTCTGTGGGGCTGGGAGCAGCCCTGTCTGGTGGGGATGGTGCAGTGACACTGTGGGGTTGGGGGGGATCCCTGGGGTGGGGAAGCTGCCCATGCAGTGATTTTTCTTCCCATTCCTTATCCTGGTTCATGCTTGACATGTTTTACTGCTTTCTGGGGCATTTTCACACAGACTCAGCAAAATGATTTAAAAAAAAAAAAAAAAAAAAAAAGCGAGAGAGAAATAAAAAAATCACAGCTGCTCTGGCACACTCTCAAAATCTCAAAGAGTTTTTTGGCTGAAACATGCCAAGAGAAAAAAAAAAAAAAATCCAACGATCGGAGGGGTAAACTCCTTTTTGCCCCCATTTTGCCTTCCCATGGTGGAATATGGGAACTTTCCCTGCTGGCCCAGGGGCCAGGGCTCTCCCTGCCTGCCGGGGGGGCCGTGCCAGCCCCCAGTGCCACCGGACGCGCTGGTCCCCTGCCAGGGCAAATGCAGCACTCCAGCACTGCCAGCTCCAGTGACAACTGGAGATTTTTTTCTTCCCCCCTAAGGATGCAGCAGTGGGAGCCATGTGATGACTACAGCCTCTTGGTGGCCGTTAATTTTGACTAATGGAAACCTTGATTAACTCCTAGAAGGAGCCGTCCCGGTGGCTCATGGTCCCCATGGCGGATCCAGCAGGAGCTGGTGTTTGACCCTGAAGAAATGGGGTGGATGGGGAGCTCAATGAGCACCCCTTTGGCTCTGGAGTGATGCTCTAAGGACTCGGGGATGCCAGGGAGCCAGCCCCAACTTGGTGAGGTACCATCCCCAGGGATGGCTGGAGGGTGGCCCAGACACCCCCAGCCCCAAACGCCCCTCCACGAGAGCCAGCCAAACCCCAGGGACTGGGGACAGCAGTGTCACCAACTTGTATCCCTGGGATGGATGCTGCAGGGCTGAGCCTTGCCCTGGGACATGCCACAGTGCCTCTTTCCTGGGTGGCTGATGGCCCTGGGGGGATATGGAGAGGGTTATTCAACCCCACACACCCCAGAGATGTGCTGGTGCGAGGCTTTGCAGAGACCCAAACACGAGTGGAGAGTGACACCGCATGGCTGGAGGCAGCAAGGCCCTGGGGACACCACCCCATGTTGTCCTCTCCTCCATCCAGAAGGACAGGAGGAGCCCCGCTCCTTCCCTGGGTTCCCAGCCAGGGCTGACCCTGTCCCAGGGATGTGCCAGGGTGGGACCCCACGCTGCGAGTGGCCAGGCCCCCCATGGACACCCCAAAACTCAGCCTCCCCGCACCCGTGTCACTCGGGCAGATGGAGAGGCATGGCCTGCTGCCCCTGCTCCTGGGGCTCGAGGGGGGACAGGGTCACCGAGGCGTCCGTGATCTCCTCCACAAGGAGCTGGAGGCGGTTCCCCTACAAAGCCCATCTCCTCCGCCCAGAGTGCAGCAGAGGGGCAGAATCACCTTGCATCAATCTTGTCCCCAGCCAGTCTGGATAGAATTGCACGAGGGGAGCACGTAGCACGGTGGCAATAAACACCCAGAAGTTGTGCCCATCTCCGCTGCGGGATAGTCCTCATCGGGTTCTCACTCAGGGTTGCTGCTGGTGCACAACGTACTCACTGAACCTGGCTGCCAGCAGCGCAGGCAGGAGGGAGGTCACCATCCAGGCTGGGGACCTGAGGGGCTGCTGGGGCCATCATCCAGGAGATGTCCTCCTCAGCCATTTCTGATGGCTGGCTCTCAATTAAGCAGCGTTTCTGATCCACCAGTCACTCCACAAGACGCTGTCCTGGGAGAAAAGCTGCATGCTGGTGTAAATCACTCAGGGACATGTCCCTTTGTACCTTTCCCAGCTTTTCCCCCTATTTGGAAGGAATTAACCCAAAGCACCAAACACACAAAGGGGACCATTTGCACGCCAGCTCGGTGACCTCCTCCCTCCCAGCAAGTGGCTGCCCGGCCTTTCTCCTGCTCTGCTGTGGCAGGTGACAGGGGTGACAATGCGTTTCTCTGGCCCTTTTCTCATCAGATGTGCTCTTTTCAGTCCCTTTCATGGTTGAGGGTCATGCCGCACTGAGATCCCAAGCCCCAGCGATTTTCTCCATCTTCCCTGTCCCCACATGTCCCATGCCCAGAACTTGAACTCAGGGAGGGAAGAACCTCCCCCAGTTCCCATCTTTTACTGCTCTGCGGAGTCCAGCACACAGGGTCTTGCCTTTTCTGGCTGCTTACTTTTTCTCCGCGTCCTCTGTGTGGGATGGGGAGCCGTTATATTGAAAGACAAGACAAATTATGCTGGTATGCAGTGATGGCAGAGCTGATTCATAAGCCAGGTGGGTCTACAAGGTCTAATTTGGGATGGAAGATCGCTGACGAATCCTTTAGTAACCAGGAAGACTCAGGAAACTCTATTTTCCTTGACAAGCACATCATTATCTACCAGCTCAATGCTGTTGCCCAAGCCCTGGGCTTCTGCAGGCCAGTGAGGTGAGGCTGGTGTGGTTTTAAAGAGGGAATGTTTTCATAGCAAATGGCTTAAAATTTGCCAGGAGGATCATTTTGACGCCCACCCCCCCACACATCTACGTGTTGCTTTCCAGGGGCATTGGCCAACACCACTTTGAAGATGGCAGTTTCTCCCCTGGGGAATCCAGCTGTTTCCAGCTGTTGAGAGTCTCTTCTGGCCCATGTATGAAGCTTTGCGGTGCCGGCTGCGTTCCTCCTGCCAGAACAACCCTCATCCCTTCTCCCCGCTGCAGGGAGCAGGGGTGGGTGCTCTGGCTGCCCCAAGGCTTCGGGGCTGAACAGGGCTCTAGGGCTTGGAGCAACTTCTTCAGCTCAACACTAGGGAAACTGGCTTTATTGCCTCCAGGTGTGAGAATCTCAGAGGCTGGAGGAGAAACACTCCCCTTGGGCTGTTGATAACTCAGCACAGGGGTCTGTGCACCCAACCGGGGATGGACACAGGCACAGAGGGGGGGATTTTGGGGACCATCAGTGCTGGAGGTGAGCGCTGGCGCTGCGCCTGGCACCCGGCCAGCCTTATTAGTGTCTCTCTTTTGCAGGCAATAAAACCCACCCACGGCCTCCATGGAAGGAAAAACTGTTTGGAAACAAGATCTCTACCTGGCACACGGATCCGGAGGCATTCGTCACCCCGTGCCACCCTGCCTGAAGGTGTCGTGCCCCACAACACCCAGCTCCCTGTGCCACGGCATTGGCAGGAGAGAGGCAGCAGTGCCCGAGGGACCACAGTTCCACCATGACCGTCGCCACCATCCTGTCCCCCTTCCCTCCCCGTCGTGCCCATGACAGCTCAATGCACCTCCCAGCAATTAATATTCGAGAGGGGGTGAAGATCACTGCATCCTGCCTCGCACAATGAATTATTAATCCAGCATTAGACAGGTTGGACTATTAAATCTTCCCCACCAGCCATCCCTGGCTGTCCCCCAGCATGCAGGGACACTGGGGCTGGGTTGTCCAGGCCCTGCTGGGGGAACTGGCCAGAGACCGAGTGACCTGGGCCAAGCGACATCCAGTCTGTCTGGAGATGGCATCCCTTCCCCTGACTGAGACGCAGAGAATCCAAGGTTGCTCTTGTCCCTCACCCTGTGCCAGTCTTCTCCACTCTCCCCAAGGGTAAATCCTGGACCAAACCATAGGATCCCTAAGGATCCCTCATTGCCCTCTACAACTCCCTGAGAGCAGGTTGTAGAGAGGTGTGTGTTGGCTTCTTCTCCCAAGGCAATACCGA
>NW_015091100.1:1567-6033 GCF_001431845.1 Calidris pugnax | reverse complement strand
CCAAGGTCCTCCAAGGTCCTCCAAGTGTCACCTTGTCCCCTTGTGTCCCCCCACAAAGGTCATCAAGCAGCTGATGAAGAAGGAGTTCACCCTGGAGTTCTCCCGCGACCGCAAGTCCATGTCCGTCTACTGCTCCCCGGCCAAGGCCTCCAGGGCCGCCGTGGGCAACAAGATGTTCGTCAAGGTGGGCCTCCATCCCCACGTCCCCACCACCCCGCCCCGTGGGGCCACCTCCTCGCTCCCTGGGGCCACCTCCTTGCTCCATGGGGCCTCCTTGCTCCATGGATCCACCTCCTCACCCCATGGATCCACCTTCTCACCCCATGGATCTACCTCCTCATCCCATGGGACCACCTCCTCTCTCCATGGGGGGGCCACCTCACTCCATGGGGCCACCTTCTCACCCCATGGGGCCACCTTCTCATCCCATGGGGCCAACTCCTCACTCCATGGGGCCACCTCACTCCATGGATCCACCTCCTCACTCCATAATCCACCTCCTCACTCCATGGATCCACCTTCTCACTCCATGGATCCACCTCCTCACCCCATGGATCCACCTCCTCATCCCATGGGGCCACCTTCTCACCCCATGGGGCCACCTCCTCACTCCATGGGGCCACCTCCTCGCCCCATGGGACCACCTCCTCGCTCCATGGATCCACCTCCTCGCCCCAAGGATCCACCTTCTCACTCCATGGATCCACCTTCTCACTCCATGGATCCACCTCCTCATCCCATGGATCCACCTTCTCATCCCATGGGGCCACCTCCTCACCCCATGGGACCACCTTCTCACCCCATGGGACCCACCTCCTCACCCTGTTGTCTCCTCCCCCCGTAGGGTGCCCCCGAGGGTGTCATCGACCGTTGTAACTACGTCCGGGTGGGGACAACCAGAGTCCCCTTGACCCCGTCCGTCAAGGAGAAGATCTTGACCGTCATCAAGGAGTGGGGGACGGGGAGGGACACCTTGCGTTGCTTGGCCTTGGCCACCCGCGACACCCCCCCCAAGAAGGAGGACATGGTCCTGGAGGACTCCTCCAAGTTCGCCGAGTACGAGGTGATCTTCTGGGTGATGTGGGGGGTCCTCTTGGGGGGGCATGGGGGCGTTAAAGGTCCATGAGGTCATCTCGGGGGGGTTCTTGGGTCCACCTGGCCCCATAACCACGTTCTTGGGGGGGTTCTTGGGTCCACGTGGCCCCATAACCACGTTCTTGGGGAGGTTCTTGGGCCTTCAATGGGGTATGAGGTCATCTCGGGGGGGTTCCTTGGCCCATGTGGCCCCATAACCACGTTCCTGGGGGGGTTCTTGGGCCTTCAAGGGTGTCTGATGTCCCCTCCTTGGTGTCCCTTGTCCCCTGGAGGTCCTTTGGTCCCATCTAGAACCTTCTCTGGTGGGTTCTAGGTCCTACAAGGGGGTCTCACTCCATTTTGGATGGTTCTTGGCCCCATATTGACCTTTTTTGGGGACGTTTTTGGTCTTTTTGGGTGTCTGATGTCCCCTCCTTGGTGTCCCTTGTCCCTTTTGGACCTCCCTTGATGCCATCTAGAACCTTCTCTGGTGGGTTTTAGGTCCTACAAGGGGGTCTCACCCCATTTTGGATGGTTCTTGGCCCCATATTGGCCTTTTTTGGGGGACTTTTTGATCTTTTTGGGTGTCCGATGTCCCTTCCTTGGTGTCCCTTGTCCCTTTTGGACCTCCCTTGATGCCATCTAGAACCTTCTCCGGTGGGTTCTAGGTCCTACAAGGGCGTCTCACCCCATTTTGGATGGTTCTTGGCCCCATATTGACCTTTTTTGGGGACATTTTTGGTCCTTTTGGGTGTTCGATGTCCCTTCCTTGGTGTCCCTTGTCCCCTGGAGGTCCTTTGGTCCCATCTAGAACCTTCTCTGGTGGGTTCTAGGTCCTACAAGAAGAACCATCCCCATTTTGGATGGTTCCTGGCCCCATATTGACCTTTTTTGGGGGGACTTTTTGTCTTTTTGGGTTTTCGATGTCCCCTCCTTGGTGTCCCTGGTCCCATATGTCCATCTAGAACCTTCTCTGGTGGGTTCTAGGTCCTACAAGGGTGTCTCACTCCATTTTGGATGGTTCTTGGCCCCGTATGGACCTTTTTTGAGGGACTTTTTGGTCTTTTTGGGGTGTCTGACGTCTCTTCCTTGGTGTCCCCACCCCATCCCACCCCGCCCCACAGATGGACCTGACCTTCGTGGGCTGCGTGGGGATGCTGGACCCTCCCCGCAAAGAGGTGATGGGCTCCATCCGCCTCTGCCGCGACGCCGGCATCCGGGTCATCATGATCACGGGGGACAACAAAGGGACGGCCATCGCCATCTGCCGCCGCATCGGCATCTTCGGGGAGGAGGAGGAGGTGACGGGGAAGGCCTACACGGGCCGGGAGTTCGACGACCTCCCCCCAGCCGAGCAGAGGGAGGCCTGTCGCCGGGCCTGCTGCTTCGCCCGGGTGGAGCCCACCCACAAGTCCAAGATCGTGGAGTTCCTCCAGTCCTTCGACGAGATCACAGCCATGGTGAGGAGGAGGGGACACCAGCTGACGTGGTTTTGGGGTTCCATCACCATTTTCAGAGGTTCCTGGGGGATTCCGTAAGGATCTGACGTGGTTTTGGGGTTCCATCACCATTTTGGGGGGTTCCCATAAGGATCTGATGTGGTTTTGGGGTTCCATCACCATTTTGAGGGGTTCCTAGGGGGGTTCTGTATCAGTTGGACGTGGTTTTGGGGTTCCATCACCATTTTGGGGGGTTCCTGGGTGGTTCCCATAAGGATCTGACTTGGTTTTGGGGTTCCATCACCATTTTGAGGGGTTCCTAGGGGGGTTCTGTATCAGTTGGACGTGGTTTTGGGGTTCCATCACCATTTTGGGGGGTTCCTGGGTGGTTCCCATAAGGATCTGACTTGGTTTTGGGGTTCCATCACCATTTTGAGGGGTTCCTAGGGGGGTTCTGTATCAGTTGGACGTGGTTTTGGGGTTCCATCACCATTTTCAGAGGTTTCTGGGGGGTCTCATAAGGATCTGATATGGTTTTGGGGTTCCATCACCATTTTGAGGGGTTCCTGGGTGGTTCCCATAAGGATCTGACGTGGTTTTGGGGTTCCATCACCATTTTGAGGGGTTCCTGGGGGGTTCCCGTAAGGATCTGACTTGGTTTTGGGGTTCCATCACCATTTTGAGGGCTTCCTAGGGGGGTTCTGTATCAGTTTGACGTGGTTTTGGGGTTCCATCACCATTTTCAGAGGTTTCTGGGGGGTCTCATAAGGATCTGATATGGTTTTGGGGTTCCATCACCATTTTGAGGGGTTCCTGGGTGGTTCCCATAAGGATCTGACGTGGTTTTGGGGTTCCATCACCATTTTGAGGGGTTCCTGGGGGGTTCCCGTAAGGATCTGACTTGGTTTTGGGGTTCCATCACCATTTTGAGGGCTTCCTAGGGGGGTTCTGTATCAGTTTGACGTGGTTTTGGGGTTCCATCACCATTTTCAGAGGTTTCTGGGGGGGTCTCATAAAGATCTGATATGGTTTTGGGGTTCCATCACCATTTTGAGGGGTTCCTAGGGTGGTTCCCATAAGGATCTGACGTGGTTTTGGGGTTCTATCACCATTTTCAGAGGTTCCTGGGTGGTCCCATAAGGATCTGACGTGGTTTTGGGGTTCCATCACCATTTTGAGGGCTTCCTAGAGGGGTTCTGTATCAGCTGGACGTGGTTTTGGGGTTCCATCACCATTTTGAGGGGTTCCTGGGGGGTTCCCGTAAGGATCTGACGTGGTTTTGGGGTTCCATCACCATTTTGGGGGGTTCCCATAAGGATCTGATGTGGTTTTGGGGTTCCATCACCATTTTGAGGGGTTCTTAGGGGGGTTCTGTATCAGTTGGACGTGGTTTTGGGGTTCCATCACCACTTTGGGGGGTTCCCATAAGAATCTGACGTGGTTTTGGGGTTCCATCACCATTTTGGGGGGTTCCCATAAGAATCTGACGTGGTTTTGGAGTCCCATCACCATTTTGAGGGCTTCCTTGATGGTCCCATCAGGATCTGCCGTGGTTTTGAGCGTCCACCACCCTTTGTAGACCCACCACCCCCTCTTCGGGTGACCCTGGGGTGCCACCCCCACCACCCCTTGGGTGACCTCCCCCTCCCCCACCCCACCAGACAGGAGACGGGGTGAACGACGCCCCGGCCCTGAAGAAGGCGGAGATCGGCATCGCCATGGGCTCGGGGACGGCGGTGGCCAAGACGGCCTCCGAGATGGTCCTGGCCGACGACAACTTCTCCACCATCGTGGCGGCGGTGGAGGAAGGGAGGGCCATCTACAACAACATGAAGCAGTTCATCCGCTACCTCATCTCCTCCAACGTGGGGGAGGTGGTCTGGTGAGACCAGTTGCCTCCCAGTTGCCTCCCAGTTCGGCCCCAGTTGGTCCCGTCTCTCCACCTCCTCTCCA
>NW_015091100.1:0-267 GCF_001431845.1 Calidris pugnax | reverse complement strand
CCATGGGGCCCCCTCCTCGTTCCATGGGGCCACCTTGCTCCATGGATCCACCTCCTCACCCCATGGATCCACCTCCTCATCCCATGGGGCCACCTCCTCGCTCCATGGGGCCACCTTGCTCCATGGATCCACCTTCTCATCCCATGGGACCACCTTCTCACCCCATGGGGCCACCTCCTCGCTCCATGGGGCCACCACCTCACCCCATGGGACCCACCTCCTCACCCCGTTGTCTCCTCCCCCGTAGGGTGCCCCCGAGGGTGTCAT
>NW_015091099.1:0-1329 GCF_001431845.1 Calidris pugnax | reverse complement strand
ATCTATGTCCCTTTTTGTCTGCAGTAAGCATGGGAGCAAATACAGGTTTATTTCATCTGTCAGGCTGGAAAACAGATGTATAGGAGGGTGTCCCACCTTGCTGTCTGAAAGCCTTGCTCACATCCTTCACTGTAGTTCTATAAAAGCTTTCAAGCTAAGGCTAAAGGTGTGACTGTGACTCCCCTTTCTTGGTTTAAGAGTGGGCTGCCTGGTAGTATATAGATAGTTTTATCTCCAAGCTCCCTCCTCTTTTAACATCTGCAGCTTTTCCCCTTTCTATCCTCTCCTTTTTCCTTCCTTCCAGGAGGATCTGTGCTTGGGCGGATCCGTTCAGCTGTGCCATTGTCACAGACTGGGAGGGTCTTTATTATGTCTCTGCAACAAGAAGGGCTTTACATCCCGGGCCTGAAATCTTGTTCTGGTGCTTTATCTTTTTGATTTCTTTTGAGATACCACTGAGCACCCAGACAGAAAACGTGAGCACTACAGGCACTGCTTTACTGAGACCATAATGGGCATTTTGGTTTTGTGAAAGCAGGCTCTTGCTCTGCAGAGATGATGAAACACTTACAAAAGCTTACAAGATTCAAGGTGATGTTATTTGACTTTGTCAACTTAAAATCCTTTCATTGAAGGCATGTTCTGGACCAAGACTTGTGATTTTTTCAAATGAGCATCTCGCAGAGATCTCTTCATAAATGTGTAAGATACTGTCTTCTGCCATTTTTGATTGCTTTATTGGCACTGTCATGGCAAGAACTGCCAAATCTAAGTTCCTTCAATAGATGCTTGCCTTAAAAGGTTCTAAGATTGCAACCTGCCAGATGACTTCAATGTATTAAAGCTGTAATTCTTGAATACAATTTTCATCTATTTCAGAGAATAGTATGGTAGATTGTTTTTCCTGCCTCTTCCATGGGTGAAATGTTTGGTTTAGGAGCCTGTTTTGTGTCACAGTCAGCGTTCCACTTCAAGCTGGCTTTTTGGTTTAACTTCTTTATGTATTTAGGAGAAAAGCGCATGGCTGATAGACATTCACATGAGATATCCAGGCAGTCACCCTTCTTTTGCAATGTCTTCATTTAAAGCATCTTTTCTTTAGATGCCCCAAGACTCTCAACTTGTGCATTGGTACCTGAAATTATTAATTAGGGGCTGTATGAGCTACCACTCTGCAATGAGAGAGAGAAGGGGGGACGGTGGCTGTGGCAGTCTGGTTACTCAGTAGTGTGCACTTGAGTAGTAGGTTTGGTTTTGGTTTCTGTTCTCCCTAGTGTGCTTCTCAAGGGAATGGTGGGAGGGGTTTTTGGGGAGGGAGTTGTGTGTCAT
>NW_015091098.1:644253-659285 GCF_001431845.1 Calidris pugnax | reverse complement strand
CAGCACCCTCCACAAGCTCACCAGACCCAAGATGATCTCTCCATCTTCTTTCTGTGAGAAATTTTGGCAAAAGGAAGGGTAAAGGAGTGGAAAAGAGGGGGCACCTGGAGTTGAACCAGGGACCTCTTGATCTGCAGTCAAATGCTCTACCACTGAGCTATACCCCCTGGCTTTGTACCTCTCGCAAGGACATTTTAAAAACATTCACCTGGAGAGACAAGGTTTTATGTCCACTGGTCTGAGTCTCATATTGACACCCCCCTGAGCCTCTAAGGGCTGTGCAGAGAATTGCTGCAGGGAATCAGGAACAGAGAGAAGCAAACAGTGAGCAGTTACTCACACTGTGCACACACAGCCCGTGCCAGCTCTCCATAGGTAGGGCCTTGGTACATGCAAGGGTAAAGCTCAGAAACCAACCTTCAGTGCCCAGCACAAGCTCACCAGACCCAAGAAGAGACCTCCATCCCCTTTCTGTGAGAAATTTTGGCAAAAGAAAGGTTAAAAGAGAAGAAAAGAGGGGGCACCTGGAGTTGAACCAGGGACCTCTTGATCTGCAGTCAAATGCTCTACCACTGAGCTATACCCCCTGGGTTAACACCTCTCACAAGGACATTTTAAAAACATCCACCCAGAAAGACAAGGTTTTATGTCCACTGGTCTTATTCTCATATTGACACCCCCCTGAGCCTCCAAGGGCTGCACAGAGAATTAGGAACAGAGAATCGGGAACAGAGAGAAGCAAACAGCGAGCAGTTACTCACACTGTGCACACACAGCCCGTTTCCTTACAGTCAGAGCCTCGGTGCCTTCAATGCTGAGGCTCAGACCAACCTTCAGTGCCCAGCACAAGCTCACTAGGCCCAAAAAGAGCTCCCTGTCTTCTTTCTGAGAGAAATTTTGGCAAAATGAAGGGTAAAGGAGAAGAAAGGAGGGGGCACCTGGAGTTGAACCAGGGACCTCTTGATCTGCAGTCAAATGCTCTACCACTGAGCTATACCCCCTGCCTGTGAACCCCTCAAATCACCTGAAAAAAAAAAGCACTTTAAAGTATGTTCTACCCCAATCTCTCACCTCTCTGTTCCACAGGAAGCAAATCCTGCTGCAGAAAGTGCTAGACTGAAAAGCAACACCAGCCCAGATGTTCCCTCAACTCCCACACAGGGCACAGACACTCTCTCCCTTTACTGCTGACCTTGGCCCAGTTCTTCCCCACCCATCTCTCTTTCCTCTCCCAGTTACACTCTGTCCCCTTGGAGCAGTCTCTTGAAACAGAAACTTCCTTCAAGTCTTTGGTGTTTTCCCTGCACATTCTGGCTCCATCTGTAACTGTGAAAACAAATTAGTAGGAGAGGAAGCTGAGATGATCTTACCAGTCAGCATTCCAGTGAAGAAATGCCCCAAAATCTCACCAAAAAAACCAGATTATGAGGGGGCACCCAGAGTTGAACTGGGGACCTCTTGATCTGCAGTCAAATGCTCTACCACTGAGCTATACCCCCTGGCACAGGCCTGTGCAGGGAGGGTTTAAAAACATTTGTATAGAGAGACAAGTTTTTGTTCATTGGTCAAATTCTGGTACTTGACAGCCCCTGAAGCCTTTCCCTGTCCCGGCCAAGGGCTGTGCAGAGAATTACAGCAGGAAATCAGGAACAGAGAGAAGAAAATACAGACAGTGAGTAGTTTCCCCCTAGTCAAGACCTCAGTACCTTCAATAATGGAGCTCAGAAACCAGCCTTCAGCACCCTGCACATGCTCACCAGACCCAAGAAGATCTCTCCATCTTCTTTCTGTGAGAAATTTTGGCAAAAGGAAGGGTAAAGGAGGGGAAAAGAGGGGAAAAGAGGGGGCACCTGGAGTTGAACCAGGGACCTCTTGATCTGCAGTCAAATGCTCTACCACTGAGCTATACCCCCTGTAAACACCACCTCACCTCTTCCACCACAACCTCTCAGCACCCTCCTCCCACCCTAAACACCACCTCACCTCTTCCACCACAACCTCTCAGCACCCTCCTCCCACCCTAACTGCAGCCCTGCCTCTCACACCACAACCTCTCAGCACCCTCCTCCCACCCTAAACACCACCTCACCTCTTCCACCACAACCTCTCAGCACCCTCCTCCCTCCCAAAATACCACCTCACCTCTCCCACCACCCTTCCAGGCAGGCTCCTGCACCCAAGCTCATCCATTCCCAGTTGTCTTTCTCTAAAATACCCCACTGTGGACAGCAAAGAACACTTCAAAACACTGTTTGGTCTCGGGGTGTGCCCTGCCATGAGGCAGCACACCAACCTCCCAGGGAAATCACCTGCCCAACACCTCCCACCCTGCCCACAGCCTCTCTGTCCTCCCTGACTGACACCCCAAAGGCAGGGGACGCCGAGAGAGAAGCACCCAAAGCATTTCATCCAGCTGGGGTGCCATGCTCTGCTTCAGAATGTCTTCAGAGACCAGAACCCCGTTACAAGCAGTTAAAATAGATCAATGGGGAACACCTTTATTTCAGTGGTGGTTCCTTACTCATTAGCAGGTCTCTGCTTCTCTCCCCAGGTCTAAGGAACAGCTCCTTCCTCACCAGTGTGCTGCACTGACAGCCAGGACACCCCTTGGCCCCTTCCGTGGGTTCCAGGTCTGCTGGGGAGAAGCCACGACCACCCTCCTGCTCCGAGGAAGGGCCTGTAGAGAAGAGAGTGACCCTCAGTCCCTTTTCCATGTTTTCCCATTATCCAGCAGCAATGTCTGAAAAACAATTTTTAGGCCATAAGATTTTGCAGATTCACGTTGTTACAGCCACACAGCTGTTTAAAAGCTTCCAGCTTCATTTTTATGTAACTGTTTCTCAAGCAAAGCATTTGACTCCCAGCCGACCCCACCTGACGAGCTGTGAAAAGGACACGTGCACTGACAGCCAGGACACCCCTTGGCCCCTTCCGTGGGTTCCAGGTCTGCTGGGGAGAAGCCACGACCACCCTCCTGCTCCGAGGAAGGGCCTGTAGAGAAGAGAGTGACCCTCAGTCCCTTTTCCATGTTTTCCCATTATCCAGCAGCAATGTCTGAAAAACAATTTTTAGGCCATAAGATTTTGCAGATTCACGTTGTTACAGCCACACAGCTGTTTAAAAGCTTCCAGCTTCATTTTTATGTAACTGTTTCTCAAGCAAAGCATTTGACTCCCAGCAACCCCACCCAACGAGCTGTGAAAAGGACACATACCTGCACCTCCCAAAATTCCACTCAGGAACCTCTGCTCTGCCTCACAGCCCTGGGATGAACCCACCATCCCAGCTGTGTGACCGCAGCGCTGCAGGAGAGAGAGGAAAAAGAACAATCAAGGACTAAAAGGGGCTGCCCTGAGGGAGAAATCACACAGGAGCTGGAGAAAAAAGATCATATTTTTGAGGAGAGATAGATTTTTGCAAACTGTTCCATTCTAAAGTGGTTTGAAACAGGGCTGTACAGAGAAACGAGTCCAAAAGCTGCTTTATCTCCAGACTCCAACTTCTCTTTTTTTTTTTTTTTTATTACTACAAACAAGAGCATTTTGGTTTCAATCCCAGACTTTTAAAGCTTCATAACGTCCAAGGCACCAGCCCGTGGAGGCGAGAGACATCCAAAGCGCATTTCCACATCAGTGGAGGTGTTTTTACATAAAAAATATTAAACTCATAACCCCCGGCAAGCAAACTTGTTTTTTTGGCATGAAGTTACTGGTGACACCCGCAGGGAAACGCAGCTGATGTTTAACTTAATGAAACAGGAAGAGTTTAATTAGAAGCCTCTTCTGCAAAAGTGGCGTCACGTGGCCAATGGGCTGACGACCGGTTACGCTCCGTTATTAGCAGCCCCGGGACCGTTACAAAACCCCAGGGAAGTTTAAAGACAGTTTCCCTCCGCACAGAACAAAGCACCGACGCTGTGCAGACCCCCCCGTCTCATCCCCCGGGGCACCGGGAGCCCCCGCAGCCCCTCACCGGCTCCTCAGTTCCCGCCGCGCCTCCTCCATCGCCATCTGCCGCTCGGCCTCACGCTTCTCCCCGGGTTTCCGCGCCTCCTCCGCGTTGCGCCGGGCCGGGGGTGCCGGCTCCTCCTCAGGCTCTGCAGGACGGGGCGGGGGAACCGAACCAGGACCGTTAACAACGGGCCGCCTCCCCCCGCCGGTAGCCACGGGGAAGGGCCCGCTCACAGCCGCGCTCGCCCGCAGCCCGCCCACTGCGGCACCGAGACCCTGCGGGACGGGACACGCTCGGTCCCACCCCACCGCGACCCGCTCGCACCGGCGGCCCCGCAACCACCGGAGAACACGGACACGGCCGCAGGGCCCGGCCAACCCGCGTCTACCGGACCCGTCCCCGCCCGGGCTGGTCCCGGGAGCCCCGGCGACGACTCTCGGCCCGCTCGGCTCCCCCGGACCCCGGCCTTCCTCACCAGGTCGCCTCCCCCCATGGCGGCGGACGGGCCTGCGCTTCCCCCGCGGCTACCGGGCCTGTGCGGGCGTCATCAACGCGCGACGCGTCACCGCCTGTTCCGCCCGGCGCCGCTCAGAGACGTCACTTCTGCCGCGACGCTGAGGGGAGCCGGCAAGATGGCGGGCCGAGGCGGCGGCGGAGGGTACAGCCGGCCCCGCGGGGCCTCCCGGTGCCGCTCAGTGAGGAAAAAGAAAAGATGTAAAGCACTAACGTGACACCGCCCGCCCTCCCGGGTGGAGGAGACGGTTAAACGGCGCGGACCAAACGGGATTCCCCCCGCCCGCCGGTCCCGTGAGGAGCCGGCCGGGTGTGGCCGTGCCCGGGCCTGCAGGTTGGTTTCTTTCCTTTCCCAGGCCAGGGGCCGATCCCGGGGGCGCAGCTCGGGGAGGGGTGTCCCCGTGCGAATCCTCCCGGGCGGTTACACATCGCGGTTACAGGAGATAATTGAACAGGAGATAATTCCCGGGAGGAAGGCGTTGGGGTGTTATAATTAGAGAACGCCTGTCTCGGCTCCCCGTGATTACAGCAGAACCGCTGCCGCAGGTAAAAAGGCTCCCGCGGGGTGTGAGTCCCTGTGGCAGCGCTGGGGGCGGGTTAGAACTGGTGACCTCCCGGTTCCCGGCCCCGCGCGCTGCCCCTGCGCCACCTCCTCCCCGCAAGCCCCGCCCACCTCCCCCCGCGAGCCCCGGGGGCGCAGCTCAGGGGCAGCGCGTCCGGCTGCGGGCGTGAAGGTTGTCGGTTCGAGCCCCGGGGTAGGACAACCATACCCAGCGCCAGAGCTGTCATTCAGCAGCCCTACCACACGCTTATTTATACATCACAGCCCTGTGCCCTTCAGGAAACATTTCTGCAGAGCTCCCTCGTCTAGAAAGATATTATACATGTTGTTTACTCTTTAATTAACATCAATTACTTAAACAGGAAAAACTGGACCAGCAGAGCCAGCTTCTTCGCGTGAACGTGCAGTATTCAGGAGCAGAGAAGGAGAAATGTCAAAGTTTTTTGATTTCACACCTGGCAAAAAATCACCAAGGGATTTCCAAAATGTCAGAGCCATAAAAAAGCACCTCCAGTGTCTGTCTGTGAGGGAATTTTGGAAGAAGAAAGGGTGAAAAAGCAGCTAAAGAGGGGGCACCTGGAGTTGAACCAGGGACCTCTTGATCTGCAGTCAAATGCTCTACCACTGAGCTATACCCCCTTGCTCAAACTATGTCTCAAGTAGATTTTAAAAAGCCTTTCTGTAAAGAGAGACAAGTGTCCACATCCATGGGTCATATTCTTTTATTTCACAGCCCCCTGAGCCTCTTCATGTCCCTGCCAAGGGCTGTGCAGAGAATCACTGGAAAGAATCAGGAACAGAGAGAAGTACGTACAGACAGCGAGTAGTTTCTCACAGAGCACACGACCCCGCAGTTTCCTCGTAGTCAGGGCCTCTACCTTGAATAGTGGAGCTCAGAAACCAACCTTCAGGGCCCTGCACAAGCTCACCGGACCCAGGAAGAGCTCTCTGTCTTCTTTCTGAGAGAAATTTTGGGAAAAATAAGGGTAAAGGAGGGGGCACCTGGAGTTGAACCAGGGACCTCTTGATCTGCAGTCAAATGCTCTACCACTGAGCTATACCCCCTACATGCAAACTTTGCCAATCACCTAGAAAAAACATTTTAAAGTATGTTCCACAGGAAGTAAGTCCTACTGTAGAAATTGCAAGACTGAAATGCAACAGCAGCCCAGATGTTGAGTCCCTCCACTCCCACACAGGGCACAGACACTCTCTTCTCCGTTTACCGGCTGACCTTGGCCCAGTTCCTCCCCACCCATCTCCTTCCTCTCCCAGTTACAGTCTATCCTCTTGGAGCAGTCTCTTGACACAGCATCAGCCTCAAACTTGGACATTTCACCTGCTCTTTGCAGCTGTGAGTGTGATTTGAAAAAGAGTTAGTAGAAGAGGAAGCCGAGCTGATCTTGTCAGTCAGTCTCCCAGTGAAGAAACCCTCCCACATCCCAGGAAAAAGTAGTTTGTGAGGGGGCACCCAGAGTTGAACTGGGGACCTCTTGATCTGCAGTCAAATGCTCTACCACTGAGCTATACCCCCTGGCACAGGCCTGCTCAGGGATGGTTTAAAAATGTTTATAGGGAGAGACAAATGTCTACATGTGCTGATCTTATATTTGACACCCCCCTGAGCCTCTTCATGTCCCTGCCAAGGGTTGCACAGAGAATTAGGAACAGAGAGAAGCAAACAGCGAGCAGTTACTCACACTGTGCTCACACAGCCCGTTTCCTTACAGTCAGAGCCTCGGTGCCTTCAATGCTGAGGCTCAGAAACCAACCTTCAGCACCCTGCACAAGCTCACTAGGCCCAAGAAGAGCTCTCTGTCTTCTTTCTGAGAGAAATCTTGGCAAAAGGAAGGTTAAAGTGAGGCTCAGACCAACCTTCAGTGCCCAGCAGAAGCTCACCAGACCCAAGAAGAGCTCCCTGTCTTCTTTCTGTGAGAAATCTTGGGAAAAAGAAGGTTAAAAGAGAAGAAAAGAGGGGGCACCTGGAGTTGAACCAGGGACCTCTTGATCTGCAGTCAAATGCTCTACCACTGAGCTATACCCCCACCTGCTTTTCTAAATATGCCCCTTTTCCTTACCAACAATCACTCCAAACATCCACAAACTAATCCTGGGACAAAACAGTAGTGTTTCAGGAAATACTTAATCTCTCTCCTCACAACCCCCCCACTGATGCTCCTCTTCTCTCCTAGGAATCAGCTTCCCCACCTCTCCCCAGCACCTGGTCAATGGAGGACTGAGTCAGCAGAGAGTTTAGGGGAAAAGCATTGATGTTAAGGGCTCCAAACCCACTTTTTCTGGACAAAAAGAAGGAAAAGGGGAGGGGGCACCCGGATTTGAACCGGGGACCTCTTGATCTGCAGTCAAATGCTCTACCCCTGAGCTATACCCCCACCTGGGCAGGTGTGTCCAGCCCGGCTCCTCCTGGGCAGCCTCTGGCCGGCTGCGCTGCATTCCACTGCCTGTGCTCACTGCACTGCAGCCCTGCCTCTCACACCACAACCTCTCAGCACCCTCCTCCCACCCTAAACACCACCTCACCTCTCCCACCACCCTTCCAGGCAGGCTCCTGCACCCAAGCTCACCCATTCCCAGTTGTCTTTCTCTAAAATACCCCACTGTGGAGCAGGAAAAAGTAGCACTTTGAAGTGCTGACTTCAAAACAGTGAACAGCCCTTGGCTGCACCTCTGTTTGGTCTCGGGGTGTGCCCTGCCATTAGGCAGCACACCAGCCTCCCAGGGGAACCACCTGCCCAACACCTCCCACCCTGCCCACAGCCTCTCTGTCCTCCCCGACTGACACCCCAAAGGCAGGGGAACAGAAACAGGCTGACAGAGAAACACCCAAATCATTTCGGCCAACTGCAGTGCCGTGCTCTGCATCACAAAAATCTTTCTGCACCAAAAAACCCCAGCAGAAGCAGTTAAAATAGATCAATGGGGAACACCTTTATTTCAGTGGTGGTTCCTTACTCATTAGCAGGTCTCTGCTTCTCTCCTCAGGTCTGAGGAACAGCTCCTTCCTCACCAGCGCGCTGCGGAGACGGCCACCACTGACAGGGACAGAGATGTCCTTCAGCCACACGTCTGCTGGGGAGAAGCCACGACTGCTCAGAGGAAGGACCTGCAGAGAAGAAAATGCCCCTCAGTCCCTGTAAGTCCAAGTTTCCCCCTCCCCAGCTGCTGCTGGGGCACAGCTCCCTATTATCCAGCAGAAACAATTTGTAGGCCTGGAGATTTTGTGG
Organism: Calidris pugnax; assembly: GCF_001431845.1. Classification (NCBI taxonomy): domain Eukaryota; kingdom Metazoa; phylum Chordata; class Aves; order Charadriiformes; family Scolopacidae; genus Calidris; species Calidris pugnax. Next base: position 651,014 of record NW_015091098.1, on the reverse strand, counting down.
CCAAAACAAGTGTTTAAAAAAACACCACCACTTCTCAAACCTCTGCAAGACCCTGGTGGCTCTTCTCCATCCTCACCTGTGTTGGTGTTACAAAATCTCTCAGGCTTCTCTCCCCTCCCCACCCTCCACCCTCACCCCTCTGCACCGAAACCACCCAGAGCACCCAAATCTATCAGAAATTTTTAAGGGAAGGGACAAAGTGACACCTGGTGGGGGAACAGTAAATGCCTGGGTGGAGGGAGGCGAGTCCAAACCTCATGGAGGCTGCCTGAGACCCCCCTGTGCTGGGGCTGGTCTGGGTGTTACAGGGCTCCAGGGCCACCACATCCAGAACAAAGTCACCCCTGTTGTCACTTGCGAGCTGAGGGACAAGGCAGCCTCTTGGCCCTGCTCAGGAGGTCTGGGGAAGAAGCCCTTCACATCCAAATCCATCCCTGCTCCGTGTCAGCCAGAGGGGACACCAGGGGAACCGCAAGGAACTCAACATCACACCAGGAACCTTTGCAGAGACCTCCTAACTCTGGTCTTCAAGCCTTTCAGCTGACTTTTCATCGGCTCTTCATCAGTTCACATCACCCCTTCTAATTGCAATTAGCAAATTAACGACCCTGGGGTCTGTCTCACCCCTGCTGGGGGGGTTTAGTGGCACATGCCTCAGCCACGACCACAGCCAGCAGCGGTGGCTCCATGTGGCCTTGCACATCTTCAGCAAGGTCTGAGGGACATTCTCCAGAGCCTGGCATCCGCAGGGAACGCTGTGGCTGTTGGCACACACCCATCTCGGGCAAGTATTTCCCCCCCCAGCACACACACATCATCATACCAGTATCTCTAAGCAGTTAAATTGCTCTTTCTGGAACAAAATTCCAGACCTACACTTGTGGGAGCCCCTGTACGAAGGCTTCTTGTAGAAGGGCTTTCACAGACACCTCCTGATTTCCATCCACACACACGTAAATTGGAACAATTCAATCAATGCTACTAAAATTTAGGTCATTTCATTGCAATCCCCTTCCAAATATGTTCCAGGAAGACAGGAAACTGCCTGAAAGATTTATCACTGAGTATCAGAACTCCAAAATCCCATTTTCCCTCTGAAGTGTAAATCCATACAAGTTTGTTCCGTAAAAAAAAGAGCTTCCCAGAACCAAACTCCCTCAATTCTAACACCATCCTGCTCGGGCGAGGAGGGCACTTTGGCAAGAAAGACACTTCTTATTTGGTAACAAGGAGTTTTATTTTAAATCTCTATGAAGACAGACGCGTTTACGCGATGCTCCCCGCGTTGGAGGCTATCCTGGGCCACAGGTCTGCGCACTCCTTGGCCACGGGGCCTGTGATGGCTGAGCCTGGAAGAGAGAAGAAAAGATGACAAAATTAGAGGTTCAAGGAGGTGCAGAGAGCGCTCAGGGCAGCGTTTTACACAGACAGCAGCTCAGCCCGACTGCACCCTACTGAATCCGAAGAGAATTTGGGTTCTTTCGCCCCAGAAAGCGCAGCCCCCCACCACCAGCACCACCCACCCTCCTCTGCCCAGCACAGGATCCCTCTCCGTACCTTTCATTTCGCCTTTATTATTTACTATCACTCCTGCGTTGTCTTCAAAATAGAGGAACACCCCGTCTTTTCTCCTGTAGGATTTCCGCTGCCGAATGACCACCGCGGGGTGCACTGCCAAGAGAAACAGACACCCGGGTATCACCAACATCCTTCTCAACACCCAAACCCTACAAGAAACGCCCTGGAGGGGTTGTTCTGCTGCAGCAACTACCTCAGTGCGAGGCTTTGGGGGTGTTTCACATCTCATATTTGCAGAGCTTTGCTAAAAACTACACTTTATTTCACTGAATTTCACTGAATTTTAGAGTTGGAAGGGACCATAGAGATTATCTAGTCCAACTCCCCTGCTGAAGCAGGATTGCCCAGAGCTTGTCAGAGCATGTTACTCAGGAGCATCCAGGTGGGTCTTGAAAATCTCCAAAGAAGGGGACTCCACACCCTCCCTGGGCAGCCTGTTCCAGGGCTCTGCCACCCTCACCGTGAAGAAGTTTCTCCTCATATTTGAGTGGAACCTCTTATGGTCCAACTTGTGCCCGTTGCCCCTCGTCCTCTCACTGGGAACCACTGAAAAGAGTCCGGCTCCCTCCTTTCAGTGACCTTTTTATGACCAATAATACACTTAAAATTAGCCGTCAGGCTGACAGCTGTCCCTACACTTGGGCAATTCAGTGTTTTTCTGCTTTCTCACCTTTATTTCTAAATAACCCGTGGATTCACCAACGATATTCAGCCACAACTCCCTCCAGCGCTGCAGAACCCCCCCGTGTGTGGGGTGTCACAGCGAGGGGGGGTGTCACCGTGGGGTGGGATGTCACAGCGCCGATTGAAGCCAACAGCACGAGCCGCCGCTTCACCCAAAAGCGCTGCCTTCGCTCTGCCCTTCCACGACAACTCACCGAGCCACGGGGGACAGGCCCAACGAGTGCTTTTTAGGAGGGTGGAGGTGACGCTCCAGAGGGTCAGTGCCCACCTCTCCCCCTCTAATGGGGGGAACCGTCCTCCCCCTTCCACGGACACCCCCTCAGGACTCCCTCCCCACCGCTCTCCGCACTCACCCTTCTTCCTCAGCTCGGGTTTGCCTTTTTTGACGGTGGCCATCACCATGTCGCCCACGCCAGCCGCCGGCAGCCTGTTGAGACGCCCCTTGATGCCCTTCACGGAGATGATGTAAAGGTTCTTGGCTCCTGCGGGGAAAGCACCAGCGTCAACCGGGGGTCCTGCGGGGAAAGCACCGGCGTCAACCGGGGAAGACCCTCCCCTCGTCAAACCCCCCGACCGAGGCCACGCCATCGCCACCTCCTCCTGCCACACCTCACTGAGCCACGAGCGCAGGCCCAACGGGAGCTTTTCAGAAAGAAAAAAGTGGTTTTTTACAAGCCCGTTGAACAGCTGGGTGCCCTCCGCCTGACTCCTTCCCGCAAGACACCCCTCCTCCCCAGGGCTGAGGGCCCGGGCCCGGTCGCACTCACCGGTATTATCGGCGCAGTTGATCACGGCTCCCACCGGCAAACCGAGGGAGATGCGGAACTTCGCCCCGGAGGAACCACCGCGTCCTGAGGGGTCGAGAAGAAGATTAAAACCCCCGGAAGTACAACGGCTGAGGCGGCAGGGAGCCAGCCCGGGCCTAGGCCTCCCCGGGAAGGGGGGGTCAACGACACCGGCTGCACCCTCCGCTCCCGGCCGGGTGTCACTCCCCGGGTTCCCGCTCCACCAGATCCCACCCGAATTGCCATCCGGGACGCTCCGAAATACCGGATGGACCCAGATTCCTCACTCCCGGTTCCCTCCTCACCTCGCTTCGACATCTTGGCGCCGGAAGAGAAGGGAGGGGCGCGGGGGACGCCGGGATATGGGGGCGGGCGTCACGTGATCAGGCCGCCATTTCGCAGCGCCCCCTAGAGGCACCGGGAAGCACACACACCCCCCCACAAAAAAAAGCCCGGTACCGGCACCACCGGGGAGGGTAACGCGTGGGGGATGACAAAAAATCTTTAATTTTACGTTGTTGCTTTTGGGGAAGTGAAGGAAAGAGATCAAAGGGGGAGAAAAAGAAAGAAAGGAGAGGGGAAGGAAAACGAGGGGGCACCCGGATTTGAACCGGGGACCTCTTGATCTGCAGTCAAATGCTCTGCCACTGAGCTATACCCCCACCGGTACGCGAGACGGCGCCGTGGATTGAGGAGGCCCCCCATCCTCCGGGAAGGAAGAGGGGAAGGGAAAGGGGAAGGGAAGAGGGAAAGGGAAGAGGAAGGGAAATGAAGGGAAGGGAAAAGGGAAAGGGAAGGGGGGAAAAGGGAAAGGAAGGAAAAGGGGAAGGAAAAGGAAAGGGAAAAGGGAAGGGGAAGGGAAAGGAAAAGGAAAGGGAAAAGGGAAGGCAAGGGGGAAAGAAGGGAAAAGGGAAGGGAAAAGGAAAGTGAAGGGGGAAAGGGAAGGGAAGGGAAAAGGGAAGGCAAGGGGGAAAGAAGGGAAAAGGGAAGGAAAAAGGAAAGTGAAGGGGGAAAGGGAAGGGAAGGGAAAAGGGAAAGGAAGGGGAAAAGGGAAAAGAAACAAAAAGGGAAGGGAAAAGGGAAAAAGAAAAAGGAAGGGGGAAAAGGAAAGGGGAAAGAAGGGGAAAGGGAAGAGAAGAAAAAAGAAAGGGGAAGGGAAGGGGAAAGGGGGAAGGAAAGGAAAAAGAAACGAAAAGAGAAGAGAAGGAATGGGGGAAAGGAAGGGGAAGAGGGAAAGGAGAAGGGAAGGAAAAAGTAAAAGGAAGGGGGAAGGGAAAGGGAAAAGAAAGGGAAAGGGAAGGGGAAAAGGGAAGGGAAGGAATGGGGAAAGGAAGGGGAAGAGGGAAAGGGAAGGAAATTAAAGCGAAAAAAAAGAAAGAAAATGAAAGGAAAAGAGAAAAGAGAGAAAGAAAGAACAACTGCAGCTGGAGCTGGGCCGTGGCAGAGCGATGGCCTCGGCTGCCCCGGGGAAGCAGCAGCAGCAGCAGCAGCTGGGGGGAGGCTGAGGAGAGCACCCCCTCCCCGCACGTCTGGGTGACGAAGAGCCTCCCTCACCCGGCAGCGTCTCCTGAGCTGAGAGAGGAAAAACCACCCACAACCCCCCAAAAAAAGAGCTGGAGAAGCAGAAAAGCTCGTCTTATTTTAAGCCGCGCTGGGCCGGGAAAGGGTGGGAGGCTGATTTGGGGGGGGGCTGGGTGAGGTGAGCAGGAGGGGAAGGAGTGGGCGCCTTTGTGAGAGGATCAGAGAAGCTGCTTTTTAAACGAAAGAAGCCAATTTGAAGCCGCATCCTGAAAGGAATGAGAGGGAAGAGAGCGGGGAGCAGCCCGGTTTGATGTGGGTGTTGCTTTCATTAAAGCCTCCCTGCGAACAGCCACTGCCGAGGCTCCTTCTTTTGTGAGAGGGAAGGGAGGACGTTGGGGGAATTAAGGTATCATTATCTTCTGAGAAAAAACGGAATTCATGTTCTTCCCTCAGGCTTCTGTAACGTAATCACCCGAATCTGGAACCTGGGAACCCAAAAAACCCCAAGATTTGGGGTACCCACGGGGCTGGGCCCGGCCCTGCCCAGCTCCGGGTCCTTCTTGCTGATGGGCAATAAAATCCCAATAAAATTAGGCTTGAAATTACGGCTAAAACGAAGATGGAGACCCCCTTTGCACAAGGAGCAAAATAGAAAAGACGAGGGTACAAGTTCTTCCTGGAGAGAAGGGGCAAACTTTTCACTCTGAGGACAATCATCTCCCCAGGGAAGCGGTGGATTCCCCAAAAGTGGATTTCCCCAAAATCGGATACTTTTAAACTTCAGGGTGCCAGGCGGCTTTATCCAAACTGTGGATATCCAAACTTTTATCACGAAAGGTTGGACCAGATGATCCTTGTTGGGGTAAAGTCCCCTTCCAATCAGGTGTTCCATGCTAAAACTTGGAAAAAGATTTAAAATTAAAACAAAAATTAAAATTATAATTAAAACATTTTAATCAGGAATTTAAAGAATCCATTCATTAAAACGCATTTCAACTGTGAATTGGGTTTGATAAACCACGTGTCAGGCGCAGCCCTAGAGATGGGGGTGCCCCCTCTCCCCTCGGGTCTTCGCTTTAAAATTAGTAGTAAAAAATTAAAAAAAGGAAGGAAAAAAAACCCGGAAAATGGAAATTTGAGGTTTAGGATTAACGAATTCATTCATTAAGAGGCCTTCTGACCGTGAATTAGATTTGAGAAACCAGCCTTAGAGATGGGGATGCTCCATCTCCCCCACTGGGGGGCTTTGCCTTTTCCTATTTTAAAATTTAAAAAAAATAAAAATAATAATAATAAAAAAAGAAACCCCCCAAAATGGAAAGTTGAGATTTAGGGTTAATGAATTCATTCATTAAGAGGCATTCCGACCGTGAATTAGATTTGAGAAACCAGCCTTAGAGATGGGGCTTCTCCATCTCTCCCCCCCGGGGGGCTTTGCCCATCGCTTTAAAATTAAAAAAAAAAATAAAAAAGGGAAAAAAAAAAAATAAAAGAACCCCCCCCAAAATGGAAAGTTGAGGTTTAGGGTTAACGAATTAATTCATTAAGAGGCATTCTGACCATGAATTAGATTTGAGAAACCAGCCCTAGAGATGGGGCTGCTCCATCTCCCCCTCCGGAGGGGCTTTAAAATTATTAGGAAGAAAACAAAAATCATTTAAGTTAAAAAAATAAATAAGAAATTAAAAAATAAAAATTTTTAAAATTTAAAAATACGATAGCCGAGCTTTCAGGGGGCACCCGGATTTGAACCGGGGACCTCTTGATCTGCAGTCAAATGCTCTACCCCTGAGCTATACCCCCACCTGGGCAGGTGTGTCCAGCCCGGCTCCTCCTGGGCAGCCTCTGGCCGGCTGCGCTGCATTCCACTGCCTGTGCTCACTGCACTGCAGCCCTGCCTCTCACACCACAACCTCTCAGCACCCTCCTCCCACCCTAAACACCACCTCACCTCTTCCACCACAACCTCTCAGCACCCTCCTCCCTCCCAAAATACCACCTCACCTCTCCCACCACCCTTCCAGGCAGGCTCCTGCACCCAAGCTCATCCATTCCCAGTTGTCTTTCTCTAAAATACCCCACTGTGGACAGCAAAGAACACTTCAAAACACTGTTTGGTCTCGGGGGGTGCCCTGCCATGAGGCAGCACACCAACCTCCCAGGGAAATCACCTGCCCAACACCACCCACCCTG
>NW_015091098.1:643023-643488 GCF_001431845.1 Calidris pugnax | reverse complement strand
TTTTTTTTTTTTGCCATTTTCCACCCCAGAATTCAATCCTTCTCCTCCCCCCTCCCTGCCCTGCCGCCCTGCCTGGAGCTTCTCTTTTTTTTTTTTTCTTTCTTTTGGAGTATTTTTCCCATTAAAGAGTATAAATACTCTTTTTTGTTTGTTTGTTTGCTTTTGAGAATTTTTCCCATCAAAGAGTATAAATATTTTTATTTTTGGGGGGTATTTTTTCCCATCCCCTGTGCTTGTAGGGGGGGGGAAGGAGGGTGATGGTGGTGTCTCCTGTGGGATTTCCATCCGAATTCATCCCTCTGGGAAAACTGAGCTGCTCTCCCACCCCCTCACCCCTCTCACCCCCCCTTTTCCCCTTCTGGGGCGACCAGTTTAGGGACTAAAAAAGTCACTGGGAGGACGGGGCGACATTCCTGCACTCGCATTTTTCAGGGATGATGTTTCTCCCTTGGAGCTGGGAACGGT
>NW_015091098.1:642404-643013 GCF_001431845.1 Calidris pugnax | reverse complement strand
CCCCCCCCGGTGTTGGTTGGTGGCTCCACCAGGGGAGTGAAATCAGGGAAAGTCCATTTCCCTCCTGAGATTTACAGCAAATTTGGAAAGGGGGGATGGGGGGGCTGGAGGGGGGAAGAACTTGCTTCTTCCTCAACCTTCCTGAAGCTGGAGAAGCAAAACCGCTGCTGACCTGGGTGAAACTCCTCCTCCTGCCCCCCTGGTGGCTTTTTGCTGGGTCACCTTGCGAAAGGCGAAGGGTTGGAGGGAAAGGAAAGGGGTGTTGGGGTGTTGTGCCCCCCCCTACCCCCGATAAGGCGCTGGGTGACGGGGTTGGCTTCCGCTTCACGGGGAAGTGACACCCCCTGCGCCGCCGGAGCGGGGTTTGGTGGTTGCAGCTGCAACTGCTGAACCCACGTAGGGCTGATGTCACAGGAGTTTAGGTTGGATTTTGGGGTTTTTTTTATTTATTAAATGAGTAGAAGCTGGAATGAGCTGTTTCAGGGTGTCAAACCCCATCAAGGGTTTGCGTTTGGCCCAAGGAACCTCTCCTTATGTTTTCCTCAAACCCTTGGGTCTTGTGTGGTGCTCACTCCTGGGTGTAGGGTGGTGGCTTTGCTTGGTGGAGGG
>NW_015091098.1:631069-642394 GCF_001431845.1 Calidris pugnax | reverse complement strand
CCCCCCCCCGTGCCACCAGCGCCCTGCCTCTGAGCTGGCAGCATCCCAAAGGGTGCTTGTTCCGGGTGTTGGGGGGCACAGGGGTGACACCTTGGACTTTTAGGGGGCTTACTGCCTTTATTTTCCTCCACACCCCCCCACCAACAAAGAGCTTCCTCCCCCCCCCAATATTAATTTTCCCCGGGGTTTCTGGCTGGGGAGGAGGTGGCTGGAAGAGCCTCCTTGTTTCCCGTAAACACCCCCTGCGCCGCCGGAGCGGGGTTTGGTGGTTGCAGCTGCAACTGCTGAACCCACGTAGGGCTGATGTCACAGGAGTTTAGGTTGGATTTTGGGGTTTTTTTTATTTATTAAATGAGTAGAAGCTGGAATGAGCTGTTTCAGGGTGTCAAACCCCATCAAGGGTTTGCGTTTGGCCCAAGGAACCTCTCCTTATGTTTTCCTCAAACCCTTGGGTCTTGTGTGGTGCTCACTCCTGGGTGTAGGGTGGTGGCTTTGCTTGGTGGAGGGACGTTGTGTGGCCGTGGCATCAGCCCTAAACGGGTACAGGGGGATGTGCTGTGGGCTCTGGCCACAGGCCTGGGCTGCTACGAGTGGCAAAGATGCTCAAAGGGCTCCCATCCCTGCTCCTGTCCCTGCTCCATCCCTTTGGCCACCAGGGACCTGTGGTGCCCAGCCCCTGGGGTGGCCTCTGGATGTTTGGAGCACTTGGAACCGGGGTATTTAAAAGCAGGGGTGTTTGTGCTTCATCTAAAAACCTATCTGAAACGTGTGTCCTCCTTCTCCACGGCCGTGCTGGGGGCTGAGCTGCAGCCTGGCTGGAAGGAGACACAATTGCTGTTCCCTGTGCCCGGGCTGTGGTGCAGATCTCCTTTCAGGGCTGGTTTAGCTCCATCAGCAGCGAGATGGAGCGTAGGGACATGGAGGCTTGGAGATGGGGATGGTGCTCTCCAGGTAGCTCAGCTGCCCGCTCAGGGCTTTGGAAGAGCCCCAGGGCAGAAACTCCTCCACTGAGCAGTGCTTAATGCAAACAGCAATAAAAATACTCATTAATTGCTCTCTGGCTGGGGGTAAAGGCCGCCTGGGTGCATCCCTTCTGCGCCTGGCGTGGAGGATGCCCTGGGCGAGGGGACAGCTGGCCTGGCCAGACCCTCCTGGGCTCTTGGGAGCTGGGATATTCCCGGGAGGAAGATGCTCCGGAGTCATCCCGTCTGTCAGTTCATGGCCACAGATTTCCAGTGGCATCTCTGGTATTTGGGAACAGCTTTCACAGCGCCCTGAAGGGCTGAGGGGCTTGGAGAGAGGTCTCTTAATTACCTCTAATTGTGGGGGTGGGAACTCAAGCGAGAGGCTGCAACTTTCATGATGCCCAAAGAAGTCTGTGGGTCTTGTCCGTGGGGAGGCTGGAAGCTGGGAATGGGGTTGGGGGGGGAATAATCCCACTGCGAGCCTGGTGTGGGGAGAAACCCCCCCCCAGCTGTTAGAGGCGAGCTCTGGAGGAACTCGTGTAACTGAAGGAAAAGAACAAATATGTTGCTCTGAGCAACTGAAATGGGTGGAAATTGCCCTTCTGGGCTGAGTCATCGTCTCCTCCAGCCGCGGGGGTGTTTGCTCCGGGGTGTGGTACCTGTGGGGAGGTGGCACAAGGGCATAGGTTTGGCTCTTGCCATCTCCTGGCAGCAGCACGGACCCAGCCAAGCAGTTGCAGGGGTGGAAATGACTTATTATTGGGTTTTTTTTGGTGTTTTTTTTCTTTTTTACTTTAATCTGCTTGGTGTTCTGAGCTGCTAACGTGGCTTTCGGCTGCTTCTCACCCTGGCTTTGGTGGGTGATGCTGGGTGGTTTGTGGGGGACAGCCCCGTGGTGGCACTGCCTTCCTCCCATGAGTGAAGGTGTCTCTTTGGGCTGTGCTTTCCCCGTGTCCCTGCTCCTGGGCTGGTCCCTGAGCAGTCACATCGGACCCCCCTGTCCTCCCAGTCCCCATGGCTGTGGGTACCAGAAGAAGCACCAAGTCTGGTCACTTGGTGACTTGGTGGGGTGTCAGCCTTTGGTCTGCCTGGGGCTGAGCTGCAGAATTGCTGGGGGACAGCTCTGGGCTGGCTCCTGCCAGCCTGGAAAACCACCTGGGTCACTTAAATGCCCAGTGGAACTGGTTCCTTCCATAGTAACCCTAAAACCTTAAAACACTGCTCATTGGGTGTTGCAACCCGTGATGTAGGGTCATGAATTTTGGGGTCTGTGCCTTCAGCCCGGGGTCTGAGCCTGGCTGGGTGGTTAAAGCAGAGCTGAGGTGCTGCCCAGCTCTGGTTGGATGTCAGACCTTGGGTGAGCTGGTGGTGGGGTCAACCTGAAGCTGCTGATGGGGCTGCTGTTGGGCAGAGGATGCAAAAACTGCCTTCACCAGAAGGTCAGGCCAGCAGCTCTTCTTCTTGTGGCTCTTCCCCCTGCCCCGTGTTGGGTTGCAGCCCTGCCCAGAGCAGACATGGGTTGTGACAGCCCCACGGTGGGGAGAGGGGGGGCTGAGATGTGCTCTGCACCCCCTGGGGCTGTAGGGCTTGTGAAGATTCACCACCTCAGGTGCAGCAGAAGGGTGGTGTCTGCGGTGAGGACCTCTGAGCCCTCCGCTTTGGGCTCTCTGGTTCTCATGAGAACCTTTTTCTTCTCCGTCTTCGCTTCCTTGGCGTGGTGTCTGTGTGCAGCCCCACCTGACCTGCTCCGCTGGCCATCTCTTGGCCAACATCAGCAGAAAACCCCCAAAAACCCTTAAAGCAGCAACTTTGAAGCCTTCAAACCACAGCTGTTGGCTCTGCTGACCAGCTCTCTGCTCACGGGGGTTCATGTCGAGCCTCTCTCGTAGCAGGAGGCTTCTCCTGGCCCCTGTTTGGCCTCAATGGTCTCACAAGGTCCCTTCCAACCACGAAGATTCTGTGACTTGGCTGAGCCAGACGAATTCCTGGCCAGGAGATAAGGTGGGAAGATGCTACTGTAGTGCAAGTCACAAAATTGAGAGATAAGATGTGTTGGGAGAGTTTGGGGGGGATTTACTTGTGTCCTGAACTGGTGGGAATATTGTTTGTCCTCTGGGTTTTGTGGTTTTTGTCCCGGACGTCTCCGGGCTGGAGGAGCCAGGAGTTTGCGTTGCGGCGATTCCAGCGGGACGTGGCCCCGTTTTGTGAGTTCCCTGGTGTTAATGATTCTCCTGTCTCTGTTTCCAGTTCTGGCATAAAGCATGTTTCCACTGCGAGACCTGCAAGATGACCCTAAACATGAAAAACTACAAGGGCTACGAGAAGAAGCCGTACTGCAACGCGTAAGTCTCTGCCGCCGGCTCCCCTTGGCTTCGGGGGAGGCTGCGGGATTTTTTGGGACCCTCTTAAACATTGGTCCTCACCCCCTTGAAATGAGGGTTGTGGGGGGCACCCTGAGCTCTGCGGAAGCTCTTTCCCAGTGGTTTCTGGGAGAGCATGTGAAGCCCCGGCTGAAGAGGTCGCACGGGCTAATTAATGCTGGGAATAAACCAGCATTTCCCAGCTTAAATGCCAGCTGGTGGCTGCCCTCCAGCTCCAGCCCGGGCGGACAAAAAGTGCATAAAATTCAAATGCAGGCAGGCATTTACATGGAGCTGATCTTAATCTGTGTCCCTGTAAAGAAGGGGAGACAAAAAGGTGTTTATGCCACCCCTGACCAAACACAGGTGTTTGGGGGGAGGAGAAATGCCCTTTTGCACTGGGGGAATGGGGTGTGTGACACGGGTGTCCCTGCAGCCTGTGCCCTGCTGGGCTCCTGGCCAAGGGCATCCACTGGAATCACCTCCTGGGTGTGATGAAGGTAAATCCACCTGGAGGTAAAGCCAGCTTGAAGGTTAAGATCCTTCTCTGCTGCTTGTGCCACACACAAATTCGCTTTCCTCCATCTTTCAGGTGGTTTCTGAGCAGTGGGTGTTCACCAACCCCCATTTTTTTTAATCCTTATCAAGAAGGACCCTTAATTAGGCAATGGAAAGCTCTGCACCATGAGTGCTGGTGCCTCTCAGCCCACAGGGAAGCGCCGAGCTCCGCGCACCTGACGTGTTTCTTATTGCAAAGCTGCTTTCTAGACATTAAGATTTCTTTTGTAGCCGCTTCTTATGCTCCAACCCTTCTTAGAAGGAAAACGAGATCCCATAATGCTGCTTAGCACTCGGTCTGTTCACAGAGCACTTTTAAAAACATTAATCCTGACAACACCCTTGTAAGATGGGCATTACCCTGCTAATGTCTAAGGCAAGTGAGAAGGAGAAGCCGTGGAACCGTCAGCCATGCGGTGCCTCAGCAAAAACCTCCTGCTTCTGTAGCCCCCCCTTTTTTTTTAGGGTGTTTATTGCTGCTGTTGGGTGTTGATGATGGTGATGACCTTGGGGATGTCCCAGTCAAAGCTCCTGTTGAACTGGGATGAGGCTTGTGGTATTCAGGTCTCAGCTGGTGATGGTTGGGGGGTGGCAATGGCGTGGAGAGCAGAAAAGAACTCTTGGTTATCTGGTTAAATGGGGGGAAACTGGCACTATTGGAGCTCCAGCCTCTGGGGTGGGAAACTGGGAATTTCCTGGAGTGCTGTGAGGGGGAAACCTGTGGTCTGAGAGGAGGTGAACTGTTGGTTAGAGGGACGCTTGTTCTTGGACTGTGTGAGTCTCTCAACCTGCTGTGACTGTGGGATGTGTGAGCCTGAGCCCTTGGATTGCAGGGAGGTGCAGGAGATGAGACCCCTGGGCTCTTCCTGGTGTCTGGAACCAGAGGTTCCTTCTCTGGCCCGTGGTCACCCCGATCCCAGCCCTGGCAGAGCCTTGATGTCCATCCCTGGTGCTTCTGCCCCTGGTCACAGGGATGGGCTGGGGGTCCTGTTCTTGTGCTCCCTCCCTCCAGGCTGCTGGAAGGGAAGTGGGATAATAATGGGAAATTCCTGAGATTCCAAGGAGTCTGCGCAACCTCGACCCATCTCAGTTTCTCAACCCCCTCTGCTGAGAGCTCCCTTTGATGCGGGCTCCTTGGCTTAACCCTTTAACAGCCTCCCTGAGGGGTCTGTCTGTCTCCCCTCTACCCCAGGGCAGCCCCCAGTGTCCAAATTGGGCACAGAAACTGGCATTAAACGTTCTTCCTGCCTTTCCTGGCCGTTTTATAAAGCAAAGGGAGGTGAGAGCAGCTGGAAACTGCTGGCACGTGGGGCTTTGCTCCTTTTTTGCTGGGGTGGGGGCTGCGATGCCCCCAGCCCCAGGGTGATGGGAAGCTGAAGGATGTGGGGTTGATTCCTCCTCGACTGGTGTCCCCCAGAATATACTGGGGAGGAAGAAACGTCCAGGCAAGGTGTGTGTCTGGCAAAGTACAGCCCAGAAGGACCCTGACCCTTCTCCAGTAGCTTTTGCTGGTGTTGGAGTTGAGGGGCAACATCTCCCGTCCCCCAAGAAGGGGGGGGTGGTGGAAAAGCAACGTTTATCCTGGCAGGGAAGAGGCTGCTTTTTCTGAACATGCCTTAGCACAGGGTCTCCTCTGTTTGAGCCGTGGCCGCCTGCCAAAATTCCTGAGTTTCTTTCTTCACGAGAGCAAGAGGAAGAGGGCTGGGCTTCCTCCCTATCTGACATTGCCCCGGCAATAAATCTGTGAGAAGCCCTTTCAAGAAGGTGGCTGCTTAACTCTGCCCTCCCGCACCCAGCAGCCTGGGGAACTGGCTCGGTGGCAGACGTGACCCTCCTCACCCTTCCTCTTTCCACTTAAGCTGGAGGTACTGGGGTGACTGGTGGTTCACTGGAAGCAGCTCTCAAGGTTGGGCTCGTCCCTTCACAGGAGCACTTTGGACTGGAAGAGGTCGAAGTGGAGGAAGGGCAGTATCGGGGTGAAGTTTGAGGCTTCTGCAAGTGAGGGGTGGGCTGGCAGGGAGAGGCAAGATTGTGTGTGGGGCCAAGGGGACCAGTGCTCCCAAAGATGCATTTTATATAGGCTTTAATATCTTATTTGCTGTGCTGGAGGGGGAACAGAGCTGTGCTGCAGCAGGCAGGGCTGATGCTGAGGGTCAACTCCCCAATGGGGGTGGTACCCACAGAGTAGGGCTCTGCTCCCCTCCTCCCAGACAGCTCTGCCTCGGTGTGTGGCACAAATCTGTGCCTTGAAAATCCCATCTGAGAGTTCAGAGCTGTATATTCCATCGGGGGAGTCAGTGTCTTCAGAGACATGACTTGAGATGCAGAGAGGTGGGGAGGAGAAGGAGGAGCAGGATCCTGGGAGAGAGCCTCCTTGTCCACCTCTGTCTCGGCCACGGGGCTGTCCTGCTCCCCTCCCTTGAGGACACCAAGGCCAGACTTTCTCAGAGCTGGGGCTTTGCCCGAATTCCTCCTGATCTACACGCTGTTGCCCTGTTGGATGCATCTCTGCTTGGAAAGCCCCCCAGCCCCGTGCATCCCGCTCTGTCGGAGGGGCTGTCTCTGCTGCCTGCACACCCCACAGTGCTGGATTATTATATTTTTTTTACTTAATTTTTTAAAATTTCCTAACTGCTGCAGACTGGCTGGCAGGAAGTGAATGGCCTACTTGCTCAGCAGTCCCTCCTCCCCCAGCGAGGAGCTGCAGCCCTGACGTGCAGCATCCCTGCAGCATCCTTTGTTTGAGCACGTGGAGGGGGGGCACGGGGCTGGTGGCCGAGACCCTCTGCTCACCTTTGCTGCAGCTCAGGCTCGGGGCAGAAGGAAAAAAGGGGATGTGGAGACGTAGCAGCACAGTGAAACTGCATTTTATTTTTTTTTTTCCTCAAAAAGGGGCTAAAGGCTAAGCCAGGCTGCCAAAAATATCTTACGTAGGTGTGTCGGCGGGGTCCCCTCTCCCTCCATCTGCTGCACTTGTGTGACTTCAGCTTTCCCTTCCCGGAGCTGACTTTTCCTTGGGGAGAAACCCCACCCGGCCGTGTGTCCTGGGATCTCGGGGATGACATTCCTCTTCCCTGCCTCGGGATGCTTCCTCTTCCCAGCTTATCCAGAGCCAGCACCCCGTGGGACTGGGGCACGGTGGCTCTGAACAGGAGCTGCAAAACCTTGAATTCCTGGCCATGACCCAACGATCCTCCCTGGGGGATTTTTTTAATGTTTTTTATTTTTTTTGATGACATTCCTCTTCCCTGCCTCGGGATGCTTCCTCTTCCCAGCTTATCCAGAGCCAGCACCCCGTGGGACTGGGGCACGGTGGCTCTGAACGGGAGCTGCAAAACCTTGAATTCCTGGCCATGACCCAACGATCCTCCCTGGGGGATTTTTTTTATTTTTTTCCCCTGTTGAAATCCTCGCTTTTTCCACGCAGAGCAAGCGGCTCCGTACCTCTGGGCGAACTCCTCTGCTTGGAAAAAGTTAGTGAGCGGCTCCGAGCTTCACAAGGAGCCAGTGATCTGTTCTTGGCATCCCTCTCTGCTCCATCTGGTAGCAGCCTACTACATTAATAAAGCCATCTTCCAAGTTTGGGGAGGGTGGAAAACGGAGAAGGGGGTGGAAAGGGGGAGGGGAGGAGAAGGAGGGGGGGCAGGAAGGGAAAGAGGAACAACTGTGTAGCTGGGCCCGTGTCCAGGTGTTTATCCCATGCTTTATTTGTGCTGAGTTTCTGGAGGAGAAGAGCTGTCTTTCTTGTCTTGGTGTGCACACTTCGCGTGCTGCCGAGCTCAGAACAGACTCTGCTGGGTGGTGGTTTGGTGGTTGTTTTTTTTTTTAGGTGTAAAGGAAAGCTGGTTTCTCCATATGCTGCTGCTTTTTCAGGGGGGAAGGACCCCAACACACATGGTTCTGAGGAGCTGGGGGGTACAGGGTTTGGGGAAGGGCTCACTGACCCACCCTCTGCGGGGGAGAGGGGATGTGGTGGATGGGAGAACCCTCCTGAGAAATGCTGTGATTTAATGGCTGGGAGGCTGCAGGTTTTAGTGAGCCCTCTTTGGGGTGGAGCCTCTGGTTTCTGAAGTGTTTGGGGGTGACTTGCTCCAAGTCCTCCCCACCTACCAGGGTTTGATGGGGGAGACCTCTCACAGCTGAGGCTATTCCTCCTGGGAATCCAAGATCCTTCTGTAAGGCTCTGCTACCCCCCCTCCACCCCATCCCTGGCTGTCACCTCCTCCCCGTGGCTGCAGATCAGCTTAAACCAGTGGTGTCCCCGAGTGCACAACTCACAGTGTCTGTGGGTGAAGCCTCTGCAGAGGTGGGAGAGGGAAAACCTCACTGAGACTCCCTGCAGGTAACTCCTCTCCCCCTGGGCTCACCTCCTGTTCCCAAGTTCTCCTTCCCGATAGCCCCAGGGGTTTTCCACCCACCTGGTAGGTGCTTCCCAACTTCTCCTGCAGCTGGGAGGAGGAGAATATCTGCTCCTGCTTCAGGTGTTTGGTGCCTGCTTATTGTTAAACCCTCTCATCCTGGCGAAGCAGATGGTACGTGAGCTTGTTCTCCAGGAAACATTATTCCCTGTAGTCAGGGTGTGCTGTGTTGGTGGGTGATGGTCCTCCCTCTCTCACTGTCCTGTTCTCCTGGAGTTGCAGCCAAAGCCAACCGGTTCCTGGCCCCCCCCTTGCCCCTCAGGACTGGGTTTGTGGGTTCGGGCAGAGCTCTGGGGCTGGGCAGCCCTGCCTGGAGCATCCCCAGAGCCAGGAGTGTGGGGTTTGGCCGGGGTTGCCCAGAGTTGACCTCGCTGGAGGGGAGCAACCTGGGAATGAATGTTGACTTTCCTGAACTTGCTTATCCCTGCCCAGAGCCAAGAAACCTGGTGGAAAAACCCAGCTCTGCCGGGATGCCCGCTCTGTTCCCAGGAGTGGTGGTGGTGGGCAGGCACCGCTCTGTTTTTTGGGGGGGATCAGGGGTGGGAAGGGGGAGCAGCCTGATGGGCAGAGCCCTTTCCAGGGGTGACTTCTGTCTTCCCAGCTTGGCAGCCGCCCTTCTGCGTTCCCTTCAAATCTTTTCTGTTATGGATTAAAGCAGGTTTGTAAAAAATAGCCTGGGTTTCACTTGGGCAGCTCTGCAGCCCCCTCATTCACTGCTGCCTTTGGGGATGGGGCTGAGATGGATGGAGAGAGCAAACCCCAGCTCCCCACTGCTGTCCCACGCTCAGACAGCATTCCCAGAGCTGGGGACGATGGCTCCTGCCTCCTCCATCCCACTCCTGCCCCTCCTGCCTCCCCCAGCACCCATACCCTGGGTGGGCAACGGGAGCATCTTCGAGCAACAGCATCCTCCCAAGTTGTGCTCCGAGCTGTGTTTATGCAAAGCCAGGGTTTTGGGTTTTTTTGGGGGTGGTGGGCTGGGAGCAGATGCTGGGAGAAGGCGGCAGCAGCTGCACACGTGGAGGGTTGGCCCAGCCGTTTTGGCAGCCTTTCCCTACCAAAAAAAAAAAAACAAACCCACAAAAAACATGCCAGGAGGAACTGAAGTCTTTTCTCAAAAACCCAACCAAAAAAAAAAAACCCACAAAAACATGCCAGAAGGAACTGAAGTCTTTTCTTTGCAGCCTGCCCTTTCCTAGTAGGGAGCTCGCAGACCCTCTGCAAAGTGGTGAGGTGCTGCTTTTATTATTTAAAAAAAAAAAATAACAACCCAGTTTATTATTTTATTTCTCTGCAGCCTGCCCTTTCCTAGTAGGGAGCTCGCAAACCCTCTGCGAAGTGGCGTGATGCTGCTTTTATTATTTAAAAAAAAAAAATAACAACCCAGTTTATTATTTTATTTTTTTTAAGCTTGTCCCCAAGAATCAGCAACTCTTTGAAAGGCAGGATGTGAACTCGGAGAGCCTTCTGGCAGAGCCCAGCCGATTACTTCCTTTGTTTAACTCTTCTTTCCCGAAACCCCGCTTGCAGCTGCACTAAAGGTGACCGTCACCCCCGGGAGGGGACAGGGGGTGTTTGCACCCCCCTGCTACAGTCTGGGCGGCTGCTTGTTGGATGGATCTGCCAAAAGCACTTTAAAACAGCCTGTATTGACTGCAAGCAAGGCTGGGAGCCAGAGAGGCTCCTCCGAGTGCTCAGGCATCTCACACCATCCGGGGTGTAAAACACATCCCTGTTGGATTCGTGCTGAAGATGCCGAGTCTGGGTCCTGTAGCCAACAGACCTGCATCCCTTGTCTCCTCGTAGAACATCTGGATGGTGCCAGAATAAACTTCAGGGAGTTTTTACAGATGTGTCCCCACTGATCTCTCTATGGGAGCAGTTTAACGCCGTTTCCAGCTCCTGTGAAGCTCCCAAGGCAAAGGTTTGAGCGCGGCCACTTAACTTGGCTTCCCAGGGAGAGAGCTCTTGGAGGGAAAAACCTGCTTTTTTGGGCAGGAGTGGGACACGGTGGGATGTGGGTGTTTGGAGATTCCCATCAGGCTGGAGCTGGGATTGCCTTTGTGCCACTGCTCTGGGTCTGGGGAGGTGAAAATGCTGCCTGGGGCTTGTCTAACCTATGGGTCATGAGGAAGTTGGACTGAGGTGCTGGTATGGGGTTGTTCCTGGTCAGAACATGGGAGGAGGGTCTGTGGTTGCTTTATAATGTCCCTGCTGAGGGAGTTCCCTACCTCAGCCTCACCTTTGGTCACGCAGCTATTGCTGGGGGCTGCTGGAGTGAACTGGTGGAGCTCTTTCTGTCTGTGGGGATGCTGGGGGAGAAGGCAGAGCTGCCTGGGGCAGCCAGACCCCTTTCCCGTGGGAACCCTGCACCCCACAGCAAAGAGTGGGGTGAACTTCCTTCTGTCTGGTGGCTGCTCTCCTCCAGCAGCTCCTACCGCAGCGCCCAGACGGGCTCTGTCTGCCTGGAGGAGACTCCATTGACCTGATTTAGTGATGCAGCACAAGGATAAAAAAAAAAATCAACCCTAGTCTCCAGTGGCTGTGGCTGGACCAGCACGGCCTCACTGGGAGAACTGGCCGAGGGCTGATACGCAGGGTGTTGCTGCCAGCTGTGAAGCTCCTCTTTTTGGGGGGGGAACTGGGTTTTTGTGGGGTACTGTGGTACAGGACCTCCCTGGATGGTATCTGTGGGGCTGGGGGTGCTGCTGTGGTGCAGAAACTGAACTGTTTGGTGCTGTCTGTATTTGAGGGGGTGGTGATGTGCAGAGCTGGGGGTAGGCAACCCCTGAAAGGGGGGGGGGCCTTGCCCCCCCCCCCCCAACCTCAGCTGTGGCTCTTCAGTGACTCCTGTGAAATCTGGGGTGACTTTTCTTCACGTCTCTCCTGGTGGGTGTAATCACCCCAGGTCCTGGTGGAGCTGCAGATTAAAGGGGGTATTTTATTTTATATATTTTTTTTTCTCCCCTGCCAGCCCCCAGGCGAGGCTGCGATGCCGCTGAGCCCTTGGCTCCATCACGTGTC
>NW_015091098.1:626513-631059 GCF_001431845.1 Calidris pugnax | reverse complement strand
GCAGCCCCCCTGCGGCGGAGTTGGGGGGGGGGGATGGATATGGGGCAGGGGGGAGGGATATCCCGCTCGTTAAACTCTCTAATCAGGCAGGGGATGGATGATGGATGCCAGCAGTGTCTGCCAGGAGAGACCCCGAGGTGCGAGGCCAATCCCCAGCCGTCTGGCAGCTCTGCCCCTCGATGATGTTGGTTGTTAAAATAATCCCCGTCTGCCCCAGCTGATGGAGCAGCCCTGGGGGTGGTGGGGGCTCGGTGGGTGCTCTCCTGCCCGGGCTCTGCACCCTCTGGTTCAGCCACAGCACCAAAGTTGTCCCTGAGACCCACCAAAACCTGTCTCCTTTCGTCCTGCACCCTCGGGAAGGGGAAAACACAGCGATGCTCCTACCAAAGTGGGGACAAAGCGTTTGGATCCTGTTGTACCATCAGGAACCAGCGGCACCTCCCGACAGGTAGCTCACACGGGTGGCTTTTTTTTGTCATTTTTCCCTCCCTGGTTCTCATTTGTTCTTGAAAGGTTACTGGTTTTGCCTCAGCAGCTATTACTTAGCAGCAGACTTTACACAAATGTCATGTCTGAGGGTGCGTGGGACTAATTATTTCCTTGCAGTTTGTCAGAAGAAGGATGGTTTGGAGCCGTTTCCCCCCATTTGTCTTCTCTGCCCGAATCCTTGGAGCCCGGAGGGTTTTCCTAATGGCCCTTCAGGGCTCCATCTTCCCTTAAAGCCACTTCTGTTCCCTGCAGGGTTCTCTGCCTGTTGCACGGGTTTAGGAAACAAGTGAAGGGTGTCAGGGCAGGTGTGCACGTGTCAGGGGAGCGCACACGAGTGTGACACTGGACGGGGACCCCCTGGCAGTGGCAGGATGAGCTCTTGCAGCACAATCCCTTCTGCAGCTGTTGGCAAAAAGCCTTTTCCTTCCTCTTCGGACCCCGGTTGTGGTGTGATGGGCACTGAAATTCCTGCTGGTTCCAGTCCTGGAAGCCTTTGGCTCTGCTCCCTGTTGGTGCAGGTGACTCTCCAGTAATTTTTCCTGGTGGATTTGGTGTGTGTTGCTGGTGCTGCTTCTGAAGGAACCTGAGCAGGTTGAGCAATAAACACCCTTCCCCAGCCAAGACCTATTTATGGTGACGCTGGGGGAGGACCCACAGCTCTGCTCCTTCCCCAGCCTTGGCTGGGAGCAAGGAAGGGGGGGGGGAACTGGCTCTGCTCCCCCATAACCCACCCCACACCCGGAGGGACCAGCCCATCCGTGCCCCCTTCCCACGCACACACCTCCCGACCCAAGGCGATGCACTCGCTGCCTTTCTCATTAAGGTTTAATTTATTGCTGACTGTTGCTGTGGCTGATTCTCATGTACGGGGGGGGATGGGATGGTTTTCCCCCTCTCTGGTGTGTGGCCAGGAGATGGGTGTCTGTGTTTGCACTGGTTTTGGTGGCCGGGGGGGCTGTCCCTGCATTGGGAATCCCTGGAATTTAAGTCCCCCCCCAAAAAAAGTGAAATTCCCCAAGGGCTGAAATGCCTGGTCCCCCCCGGGCAGATCTTAGGGCTGGGGGAGAAAAGCGATGCCTAATCTGGGGAGGAAAAGGCTCAACTTGGGTGTCACATCCTCATGCAGATGGACAGATTGCTCCTGCCTGCTCCTGACAGCCCCGCGGGGGCTCGGGGCCGAGTGAAAAGCTGCCCCCAAATCCTTGGGAGGTTTCCTCAAAAATCTATCAGAGGCAGGAAACCTAATTCTGGGGGGGGTCTGTGTGGTCTATGGCTCTCTCTTCCTCTCCAGGATGAGGCCGTAGCAGGGCACAGCCCGCTGTGACTCCAGTGTTCCCATAAATGTGAGAAATAAATAGGGCTGTGAGCTGGTTTTCACATTATTTTTATATTTTATTTTTTTTTCCCCCTACAAGCAGGGCTTTTCAGCTTCTCTAAGATCCACGGGGATGAATTTCTGGGTTTCCAACCCTCGCAGTGACTGGGGCTTCCCTCCTCCCTCTATCTGGAGGCTGCTGCCGGGGACTCGGCTTCTCCCGAGCGTTATTAGCATGCCCGGGGCATGGGATGCGGTTGCCATGGCAACGCGGTGATTTCGGCTGGCAGATAGTACGGGGAGCTCCTGGGCCATGACTGAGCCCTAAATGCTGCTCTGCCTGGCGGTGCACGCCGCTGGAAAATGGAATTTACCCTTCACAGGAGCCGTATCTCCCCGCATCCCTCAGGGGACGGGGCTGGTAAAATTGGGGATCTCCATAAAAGCTGCTGCTGGAAAAATCCTCTGGATTTGGGAAGACCCCGGGTGGGGGTGATGCCACTTGGCTGTCCCCGTAGGACCCCCGGGACAGGGGCTCCATCCCCATCCTTCCTGGCAGGTCTGGGGCTGCTCTGTGCAGCCTCCTGTTGCCACGCCGCTGGAAAATGGAATTTACCCTTCACAGGAGCCGTATCTCCCCGCATCCCTCAGGGGACGGGGCTGGTAAAATTGGGGATCTCCATAAAAGCTGCTGCTGGAAAAATCCTCTGGATTTGGGAAGACCCCGGGTGGGGGTGATGCCACTTGGCTGTCCCCGTAGGACCCCCGGGACAGGGGCTCCATCCCCATCCTTCCTGGCAGGTCTGGGGCTGCTCTGTGCAGCCTCCTGTTGCCTCCCAGACCCGATCTGGGAAGGGAGAATCAGTGACCGGAGAATCGGTGACCCGTTTGGGAGTTTGAGCTGTTTGTACTTAAAAAGGTGGCTTTGTTTTCTTTGACCTTGGGAATGAGTCAGGCGGTGACTTCCAAGAAACTCAGGAAAGGGCTCCAGGATGCGAGCGGCGATTCGGGTAAAACAAGAGGAGTCTCGGGACTGTCCTCTCCTGCCCCTGTAAGCTGAGGTAGAGCACTTATTGGATTAAGGCTGCTCTTAATTAAGCCCCAGCTCCCCCAGCAGCTGCCTAACGACACCTGGGCTTGGACAGAAGAAATGCCCCTCTCCTGATGGTGGGGTTGGCTCCTGACCCTGCCCAGCAGGTACTGGCCCCCCGGTTGCCATCACACGTGTCCCTCCAGGAGGACACAGGAGTCGTCCCCACGAGTGACCCAGCACCCCTTGAGGAAGGACCATTCATTCCAGGCTCCTTTGACACAAGCCATCCTGGCCACCGAAGCTTGTTGGCCACTAAAAAGGACTTTTTTGTCCTCTTTGTGGTGATAAAAGAGCCCACTTCCCCCTCCCTCCCCCCAATGATGCTGCCTCTTTGAGGTATGAACGCATTAACCCAGCAATTAGTGCAGTGCAGCAGCCTCTCCAGGAGCAACCTGGGCTAACCAGAGGCCAGGCTGGGCCAGTGTAATTTAGACCCAGCCCCCCCAGCTCCGGGTCCCCCATCCCCGCAGACAGCAGCTGGTGGGGATTTGGTCCTGAGGTGTCTTAGGCTGGTTTGTGCCTTCTAAAAATGTCACTTGCCAGGGCAACTCTGTGCTGGTGGCAGTAGCCAAGCCTTTCCCCAAGTGTCTGGTAGCCCTGACCTGGACACCCACGTGCCACCAGCCAGGAGAGCAGGAGTGGTGGCCAAAACATCAAAATCACTTAAATAATAATAATAATATAATAAACCCCTGCTTAGTTCTGCAATGTGGTGTCCACCCGGTGTCTGTTGATCCTGGTGAGTGCAGGAATCCCCCCCCCCCTCCTTGGAGAATTGGATTTTATTATTATTGGAGTCTTAATGCAGGGATTTCTCTGCTGCAGGCAGTAGCTTGATGAAATATCTGCCGTGGTTTCGTGTCCCAGTGAGACGCCTCGACATCCCGGTGCCCAGAGGGAGCGGGGAAGGGAGCCCGAGCGCACGTTATTATATCCCCCCTAATCAGATTAATCTAAACAGAGATTAAACCGTATCCCTCGAGCAGTGGGTGATCTCTTGTTTGTGTAAAACTGATTCTTCTCCTTTATGGCTGGACACGGAGGGGTTAATTTGGGCTTATTTTGGGGTGGGTGCAGCTGTGTCCTCTGTGCTCCCTTACCCACCGGTGGAGGATGAGGGATGGTCCTGTGGCCGATGCCCATCAGATGCTGGTGGGATGGTTGTCAATGTGTGTGCTGGGGGTGGGCAGGGTATTTCCCCCCCCAAAGGATGTTTCCCCCCCTTCCTTTGGGACCCTGGTGCTGATTCCCACCTCCCTGGAGCAGCAGGGGGCTGGGATGGTGGTGGCAGCAGGATCAGACCCAGAGCCAGGGAGGTGGGGGTGTATTTTTGGGGGGAAGTTGGGGGTTCCCCTCCCCTGCTGGCCCAGGGTTGGTGGTGGGGGGGAGCAGGCAGCAAGCTGCTGCTTGCTGAGTTGTCTTTTCCCCTTTCTGCAAACCACATCTGCCTTGTTGGGTTTCTGTGTGTGATGGGGGGGGTGGGGGTGGGGGGATGTGTTTCTTTATTTTTTCAGCGTGGCTGAGGCAGCTATTTTTATTCTTGAGTTTCCTGCGTTGCTGCTTTTTTCTGAGGTATGTGCTGCTCTTGCAGGTCTGTGGTTGCCTGTCGGTGGCTGTCCCTCCACGGCAGCAGCTTTCAACCAGACAAC
>NW_015091098.1:600044-615969 GCF_001431845.1 Calidris pugnax | reverse complement strand
GCCCCCCCCCCCCCAACCTCAGCTGTGGCTCTTCAGTGACTCCTGTGAAATCTGGGGTGACTTTTCTTCACGTCTCTCCTGGTGGGTGTAATCACCCCAGGTCCTGGTGGAGCTGCAGATTAAAGAGGGTATTTTATTTTATATATTTTTTTTCCCCTGCCAGCCCCCAGGCGAGGCTGCGATGCCGCCGAGCCCTTGGCTCCATCACGTGTCCCCCTGCCCCACATACTCTCGTGTCGCTTGGCTTAATCTGACAGCAGCCCCCCTGCGGCGGAGTTGGGGGGGGGGGATGGATATGGGGCAGGGGGGAGGGATATCCCGCTCATTAAACTCTCTAATCAGGCAGGGGATGGATGATGGATGCCAGCAGTGTCTGCCAGGAGAGACCCCGAGGTGCGAGGCCAATCCCCAGCCGTCTGGCAGCTCTGCCCCTCGATGATGTTGGTTGTTAAAATAATCCCCGTCTGCCCCAGCTGATGGAGCAGCCCTGGGGGTGGTGGGGGCTCGGTGGGTGCTCTCCTGCCCGGGCTCTGCACCCTCTGGTTCAGCCACAGCACCAAAGTTGTCCCTGAGACCCACCAAAACCTGTCTCCTTTCGTCCTGCACCCTCGGGAAGGGGAAAACACAGCGATGCTCCTACCAAAGTGGGGACAAAGCGTTTGGATCCTGTTGTACCATCAGGAACCAGCGGCACCTCCCGACAGGTAGCTCACACGGGTGGCTTTTTTTTGTCATTTTTCCCTCCCTGGTTCTCATTTGTTCTCGAAAGGTTACTGGTTTTGCCTCAGCAGCTATTACTTAGCAGCAGACTTTACACAAATGTCACGTCTGAGGGTGCGTGGGACTAATTATTTCCTTGCAGTTTGTCAGAAGAGGGATGGTTTGGAGCCGTTTCCCCCCATTTGTCTTCTCTGCCCGAATCCTTGGAGCCCGGAGGGTTTTCCTAATGGCCCTTCAGGGCTCCATCTTCCCTTAAAGCCACTTCTGTTCCCTGCAGGGTTCTCTGCCTGTTGCACGGGTTTAGGAAACAAGTGAAGGGTGTCAGGGCAGGTGTGCACGTGTCAGGGGAGCGCACACGAGTGTGACACTGGACGGGGACCCCCTGGCAGTGGCAGGATGAGCTCTTGCAGCACAATCCCTTCTGCAGCTGTTGGCAAAAAGCCTTTTCCTTCCTCTTCGGACCCCGGTTGTGGTGTGATGGGCACTGAAATTCCTGCTGGTTCCAGTCCTGGAAGCTTTGGCTCCGTTCCCCGTTGGTGCAGGTGACTCTCCAGTAATTTTTCCTGGTGGATTTGGTGTGTGTTGCTGGTGCTGCTTCTGAAGGAACCTGAGCAGGTTGAGCAATAAACACCCTTCCCCAGCCAAGACCTATTTATGGTGACGCTGGGGGAGGACCCACAGCTCTGCTCCTTCCCCAGCCTTGGCTGGGAGCAAGGAAGGGGGGGGGGAACTGGCTCTGCTCCCCCATAACCCACCCCACACCCGGAGGGACCAGCCCATCCGTGCCCCCTTCCCACGCACACACCTCCCGACCCAAGGCGATGCACTCGCTGCCTTTCTCATTAAGGTTTAATTTATTGCTGACTGTTGCTGTGGCTGATTCTCATGTACGGGGGGGGATGGGATGGTTTTCCCCCTCTCTGGTGTGTGGCCAGGAGATGGGTGTCTGTGTTTGCACTGGTTTTGGTGGCCGGGGGGGCTGTCCCTGCATTGGGAATCCCTGGAATTTAAGTCCCCCCCCAAAAAAAGTGAAATTCCCCAAGGGCTGAAATGCCTGGTCCCCCCCGGGCAGATCTTAGGGCTGGGGGAGAAAAGCGATGCCTAATCTGGGGAGGAAAAGGCTCAACTTGGGTGTCACATCCTCATGCAGATGGACAGATTGCTCCTGCCTGCTCCTGACAGCCCCGCGGGGGCTCGGGGCCGAGTGAAAAGCTGCCCCCAAATCCTTGGGAGGTTTCCTCAAAAATCTATCAGAGGCAGGAAACCTAATTCTGGGGGGGGTCTGTGTGGTCTATGGCTCTCTCTTCCTCTCCAGGATGAGGCCGTAGCAGGGCACAGCCCGCTGTGACTCCAGTGTTCCCATAAATGTGAGAAATAAATAGGGCTGTGAGCTGGTTTTCACATTATTTTTATATTTTATTTTTTTTTCCCCCTACAAGCAGGGCTTTTCAGCTTCTCTAAGATCCACGGGGATGAATTTCTGGGTTTCCAACCCTCGCAGTGACTGGGGCTTCCCTCCTCCCTCTATCTGGAGGCTGCTGCCGGGGACTCGGCTTCTCCCGAGCGTTATTAGCATGCCCGGGGCATGGGATGCGGTTGCCATGGCAACGCGGTGATTTCGGCTGGCAGATAGTACGGGGAGCTCCTGGGCCATGACTGAGCCCTAAATGCTGCTCTGCCTGGCGGTGCACGCCGCTGGAAAATGGAATTTACCCTTCACGGGAGCCGTATCTCCCTGCACCCCTCGGGGGATGGGGCTGGTAAAATTGGGGATCTCCATAAAAGCTGCTGCTGGAAAAATCCTCTGGATTTGAGAAGACCCCGGGTGGGGGTGATGGCACTTGGCTGTCCCCATAGGACCCCCGGGACAGGGGCTCCATCCCCATCCTTCCTGGCAGGTCTGGGGCTGCTCTGTGCAGCCTCCTGTTGCCTCCCAGACCCGATCTGGGAAGGGAGAATCGGTGACCCGTTTGGGAGTTTGAGCTGTTTGTACTTAAAAAGGTGGCTTTGTTTTCTTTGACCTTGGGAATGAGTCAGGCGGTGACTTCCAAGAAACTCAGGAAAGGGCTCCAGGATGCGAGCGGCGATTCGGGTAAAACAAGAGGAGTCTCGGGACTGTCCTCTCCTGCCCCTGTAAGCTGAGGTAGAGCACTTATTGGATTAAGGCTGCTCTTAATTAAGCCCCAGCTCCCCCAGCAGCTGCCTAACGACACCTGGGCTTGGACAGAAGAAATGCCCCTCTCCTGATGGTGGGGTTGGCTCCTGA
This sequence comes from Calidris pugnax, assembly GCF_001431845.1. NCBI lineage: Eukaryota > Metazoa > Chordata > Aves > Charadriiformes > Scolopacidae > Calidris > Calidris pugnax. Next base: position 612,983 of record NW_015091098.1, on the reverse strand, counting down.
CCCTGCCCAGCAGGTACTGGCCCCCCGGTTGCCATCACACGTGTCCCTCCAGGAGGACACAGGAGTCGTCCCCACGAGTGACCCAGCACCCCTTGAGGAAGGACCATTCATTCCAGGCTCCTTTGACACAAGCCATCCTGGCCACCGAAGCTTGTTGGCCACTAAAAAGGACTTTTTTGTCCTCTTTGTGGTGATAAAAGAGCCCACTTCCCCCTCCCTCCCCCCAATGATGCTGCCTCTTTGAGGTATGAACGCATTAACCCAGCAATTAGTGCAGTGCAGCAGCCTCTCCAGGAGCAACCTGGGCTAACCAGAGGCCAGGCTGGGCCAGTGTAATTTAGACCCAGCCCCCCCAGCTCCGGGTCCCCCATCCCCGCAGACAGCAGCTGGTGGGGATTTGGTCCTGAGGTGTCTTAGGCTGGTTTGTGCCTTCTAAAAATGTCACTTGCCAGGGCAACTCTGTGCTGGTGGCAGTAGCCAAGCCTTTCCCCAAGTGTCTGGTAGCCCTGACCTGGACACCCACGTGCCACCAGCCAGGAGAGCAGGAGTGGTGGCCAAAACATCAAAATCACTTAAATAATAATAATAATATAATAAACCCCTGCTTAGTTCTGCAATGTGGTGTCCACCCGGTGTCTGTTGATCCTGGTGAGTGCAGGAATCCCCCCCCCCCTCCTTGGAGAATTGGATTTTATTATTATTGGAGTCTTAATGCAGGGATTTCTCTGCTGCAGGCAGTAGCTTGATGAAATATCTGCCGTGGTTTCGTGTCCCAGTGAGACGCCTCGACATCCCGGTGCCCAGAGGGAGCGGGGAAGGGAGCCCGAGCGCACGTTATTATATCCCCCCTAATCAGATTAATCTAAACAGAGATTAAACCGTATCCCTCAAGCAGTGGGTGATCTCTTGTTTGTGTAAAACTGATTCTTCTCCTTTATGGCTGGACACGGAGGGGTTAATTTGGGCTTATTTTGGGGTGGGTGCAGCTGTGTCCTCTGTGCTCCCTTACCCACCGGTGGAGGATGAGGGATGGTCCTGTGGCCGATGCCCATCAGATGCTGGTGGGATGGTTGTCAATGTGTGTGCTGGGGGTGGGCAGGGTATTTCCCCCCCCAAAGGATGTTTCCCCCCCTTCCTTTGGGACCCTGGTGCTGATTCCCACCTCCCTGGAGCAGCAGGGGGCTGGGATGGTGGTGGCAGCAGGATCAGACCCAGAGCCAGGGAGGTGGGGGTGTATTTTTGGGGGGAAGTTGGGGGTTCCCCTCCCCTGCTGGCCCAGGGTTGGTGGTGGGGGGGAGCAGGCAGCAAGCTGCTGCTTGCTGAGTTGTCTTTTCCCCTTTCTGCAAACCACATCTGCCTTGTTGGGTTTCTGTGTGTGATGGGGGGGGTGGGGAGGTGGGGGGATGTGTTTCTTTATTTTTTCAGCGTGGCTGAGGCAGCTATTTTTATTCTTGAGTTTCCTGCGTTGCTGCTTTTTTCTGAGGTATGTGCTGCTCTTGCAGGTCTGTGGTTGCCTGTCAGTGGCTGTCCCTCCACGGCAGCAGCTTTCAACCAGACACCCCCCCCAGCCACCACCACCACACACCCCCCTCCCTGCCGCTGCCTTTCTGCTCATTTACCCTCATTTGACCACATTTGGATCAGCCGAGGACAGAGGTGCTAATGCTGATGCTGTAAATAGATAATTGCTGGTGCTGGAGCACACCAGCTCCCCAGGCACAGCCCGGGGGCTTCTCCAGACCCACAGAGCCCCCTTTGATGGGATCTGGGAAGGGATGGGAGCCACAACCACCCCGTGGTTTGCTGTGTAGTTGCCAGGTGAGGGCTTGGATCAGCCACTGGTTGGGCTACATGGATGGAGAGGTGGGAAGTGGAAGCTGCATGGTGTGTGATAGCCCTGGGATCGCAGGCTCAGAGCCTTCGGATCCCCACAAGCGAGTGAGACCCCCCCAGGTTGTCCTCGGCGAGGAGCTGCAGTCCCTTTCCAGTGGACTCCTCCACCCTGGTCCCCTCTCCCAGGAGCTTCTGAGTGAAAGGGCCTTTGCAAGAGAATTTGTGCAAGTTCTCACATCTATTTGAAAGTGGAACTGGGCTGTGGGGTGAGGTGCTGCCCTGATGCCACGCGTGTTCGGTGTGAAACGGGGCTGGTGCTGTCTCTGGGCCTCCCATCCCCTCTCCTGCACTGGGCAGAAACTTCCCTTAAGTCCTGCAATCTGTTCCTGCCACCCAGTCTGGGTCTCCCAGTTTAACTCCTGTGGAAGAGAAACCTCCAACCATGTTGCCCTGAGGAGTGCTTAATGAAAAATTGAAGATGTGTTAAGGTCTCTCCAGGCACCAAACTTCAATGGCTTCATCTCCTGGGGGGAAAGAAAACCTCCCCTTCCTCTTTTTCTTTGATGAAACTGAAGTTTAACTGAAGTTGATGCGTTGAGATTGGGGGAGAACCCAGTGAGAAGTGGGTATCTGCTGGGGGCAGGTGGGAAAAGGGCCAGCTCTGCTGGGGACTGGTGGTCCTGGGGTGGGTGGCAAAGTGTGTGTGGCCGTGTCCTGTAGGAATATTGTGCTTAATGATGTCCCTCTCTCTGCAGACACTACCCGAAGCAGCCCTTCACCATGGTGGCAGACACTCCCGAGAACCTGCGCCTAAAGCAGCAGAGCGAGCTCCAGAGCCAGGTGAGAGCGTGGGTCCCTCCTCGCCCGGGGCCACCCTGTTTCACCCCATCCATCACCCAACCTTCTCCCCGTCCTCCAACCTTCTCCCCGTCCTCCAGTGCTTTCCTACATCCAAAGGAGGGAGAGGTGGGTTTGGGGTGTGGGTCTCTCGGGTCTCGCCCATCTCAGCTGTTTGCCCTTCCCTCCATCCATAACCTCCCTGAGGTGGGCACTGCTGCTCCCAGTCCGTGCCTCACACCAGTTTAGCTTTTCCCAGCTCCCAACCAGGAGAAATTGGGAAAGGGCCCCATCTGGACAGGCGTTGACACTCTGAGCGAGTATTTGGGGTGAACCCATGTCTTGTAGGGCTTGAAAGCTCTGGCAAGGAGAAGTAAACAGATAGAAGGGATAAGGGCTGGCCCAGATAAGGGTTTCTCTCTCTAGTGGGAAGAGCGGAGCCTGTTTGAGAAGGGAGTTGTCTGGACGTGCCCCGTTTTATCCCCTGGAGGTGTCCCTGGATCAGCAGAAGTCCCCAGCCTCCACGCAGGGCTGTGGGCTGGGTTCTTGCACCCATAACTCCTGATGATGTGGTGGGAACCGGTCCCTCGGGGAGAGGGGAGGTCCCAGGAGCAATCCCTGGTTTCCTTCTCCCACTCCAAGACCCTGAGAACAGAAACACCAGCAACCTTCTCCCCGTCCTCCAACCTTCTCCCCATCCTCCAACCTTCTCCCCATCCTCCAGTGCTTTCCTACATCCAAAGGAGGGAGAGGTGGGTTTGGGGTTTCCCCGCTCTTGGGTCTTGCCCATCTCAGCTCTGTTTGCCCTTCCCTCCATCCATAACCTCCCTGAGGTGGGCACTGCTGCTCCCAGTCCGTGCCTCACACCAGTTTAGCTTTTCCCAGCTCCCAACCAGGAGAAATTGGGAAAGGGCCCCATCTGGACAGGCGTTGACACTCTGAGCGAGTATTTGGGGTGAACCCATGTCTTGTAGGGCTTGAAAGCTCTGGCAAGGAGAAGTAAACAGATAGAAGGGATAAGGGCTGGCCCAGATAAGGGTTTCTCTCTCTAGTGGGAAGAGCGGAGCCTGTTTGAGAAGGGAGTTGTCTGGACGTGCCCCGTTTTATGCCCTGGAGGTGTCCCTGGATCAGCAGAAGTCCCCAGCCTCCACGCAGGGCTGTGGGTTGGGTTCTTGCACCCATAACTCCTGATGATGTGGTGGGAACCGGTCCCTCGGGGAGAGGGGAGGTCCCAGGAGCAATCCCAGGTTTCCTTCTCCCACTCCAAGACCTCGAGAACAGAAACATGAGTGCTGGTTTCACAGAGAAGGGGCTGGAAAGGCAAAGGTTGGCCCAGAGATGGGCAGCTTTGGTGCTTTCCTACATCCAAAGGAGGGAGAGGTGGGTTTGGGGTTTCCCCGCTCTTGGGTCTTGCCCATCTCAGCTCTGTTTGCCCTTCCCTCCATCCATAACCTCCCTGAGGTGGGCACTGCTGCTCCCAGTCCGTGCCTCACACCAGTTTAGCTTTTCCCAGCTCCCAACCAGGAGAAATTGGGAAAGGGCCCCATCTGGACAGGCGTTGACTCTCTGAGCGAGTATTTGGGGTGAACCCATGTCTTGTAGGGCTTGAAAGCTCTGGCAAGGAGAAGTAAACAGATAGAAGGGATAAGGGCTGGCCCAGATAAGGGTTTCTCTCTCTAGTGGGAAGAGCGGAGCCTGTTTGAGAAGGGAGTTGTCTGGACGTGCCCCGTTTTATGCCCTGGAGGTGTCCCTGGATCAGCAGAAGTCCCCAGCCTCCACGCAGGGCTGTGGGTTGGGTTCTTGCACCCATAACTCCTGATGATGTGGTGGGAACCGGTCCCTCGGGGAGAGGGGAGGTCCCAGGAGCAATCCCAGGTTTCCTTCTCCCACTCCAAGACCTCGAGAACAGAAACATGAGTGCTGGTTTCACAGAGAAGGGGCTGGAAAGGCAAAGGTTGGCCCAGAGATGGGCGGCTTCGGTGGGTGACCCTTCTTTGTGGGGCTTTGCTGACGCTTCTGGGACGATGCCCTGAGCTGTTGTTGGGGGGACTGGGCCGTGGCCGGATGGCAGCCCCGGGAGAAAACAATCCATAACCTCCCTGAGGTGGGCACTGCTGCTCCCAGTCCGTGCCTCACACCAGTTTAGCTTTTCCCAGCTCCCAACCAGGAGAAATTGGGAAAGGGCCCCATCTGGACAGGCGTTGACACTCTGAGCGAGTATTTGGGGTGAACCCATGTCTTGTAGGGCTTGAAAGCTCTGGCAAGGAGAAGTAAACAGATAGAAGGGATAAGGGCTGGCCCAGATAAGGGTTTCTCTCTCTAGTGGGAAGAGCGGAGCCTGTTTGAGAAGGGAGTTGTCTGGACGTGCCCCGTTTTATGCCCTGGAGGTGTCCCTGGATCAGCAGAAGTCCCCAGCCTCCACGCAGGGCTGTGGGTTGGGTTCTTGCACCCATAACTCCTGATGATGTGGTGGGAACCGGTCCCTCGGGGAGAGGGGAGGTCCCAGGAGCAATCCCAGGTTTCCTTCTCCCACTCCAAGACCTCGAGAACAGAAACATGAGTGCTGGTTTCACAGAGAAGGGGCTGGAAAGGCAAAGGTTGGCCCAGAGATGGGCAGCTTTGGTGGGTGACCCTTCTTTGTGGGGCTTTGCTGATACCTCTGGGATGGTGCCCTGAGCTGTTGTTGGGGGGACTGGGCCGTGGCCGGATGGCAGCCCCGGGAGAAAACACATCCAGGGGCAATTCTGGCTGGAGTCAGGCTCTCTCAGGAGAGCGCAGGATGTGGTGACTCTTCTGGGAAATCCATTTAATTTCGCTTTCCCTTTGAAAAGGGGGCAGGAAGGCCGCGGGGGGGGCTGTCAGCAAGGGGGGTGCTGGCTCCGCTCGACGTCGTGTCGGCGCTGGGCCTGGGCGGAGGGAGGATTTGGCACAGGATTTGTCATGGTGTTTTCGGGGCCGAGCGGTCATTTTTTGGGCTCGGTGCTCTCCTCTCTCCCTGCTGGGCTGCGGGAGATGCCGTCACCTTCCTGCCTTCTCCTCCCCTCAACCTGGGAGTCCCGGGAGCTGAAAAGCAGATTGCCTGGGATCGCGTCCCCATGGAGGAGGAGGATGGGGAACCTCAAAACCTCACCTCTTAGAGCCGGCGGTGCCCGCATGGCCGGCGTCGAGTTTTGAAACCTCCCCTTTTTGCAAGGTCTCTTCCTCGGGGCTTGTTGCCCAACGGCTCCCCGGCTTGCACAAGCCCAGTTGGACTCACACTGGGAGCCAGGGCTGGCTTTGTGTCTCGTGGAGCAGTTTTTCAGGGGACACGGTCTCTTTTCCATGGTAACAATCGAGATCTCGCTGCAGCGAGTGGTTCTGGAGTCTCCAGCGCTGCTTTTTACGATGAATTCAGGCTCTTCATTAGTTGTTGCTGATTAAAGGAGACCCCGGGGAGGGACTGTGCTCAGCTGCCTGGGCTTTTTCTGTAGCTTCCTGGGGCTTCCACCTCCTTGTGGTGCACAGGAGGGGGCTGGAGGCAAACCTTCCAGGGGAGGGGGTGTCTGTATTCTTTCAAGCCTGCACCTCCAGAAGTTGGTCATTACAACTCAAATGCCAGCAGGACCTGGGAGAGAAGCAGCTGTGCCCAGTACCCTGTGGTCTCCTGGGCTTTTGGGGGGCTGGAGGTGGGACAGGACAGGGCTGGAAGAGCCTTCAGTGCTGTCTTGATGGCATGTGAAGGTGTCAGAGGAAGGGCTGGGGTGCGGGCAGGCTCTGCCAGACACCACCACCCCAGCTTCTCAGCGCTGGTTTCACACCAGGGTGAACTGCAAACCAGGACTGGGGCGAGTGGGAGGGAGAGGAGGCTGCTGGGGGTGGTGGGAGAGGGGCTGGGGAGCAGCGGGAGGGAGGTGGTGAAGCTGAAGGGATGGAAACTGCCAGGCTGAAGAGCCCCAAGCCCTGGGGAGGAGAGATCCTGAGCACGCTCCAGATAAAGATCTTAATTCCTCGCTGCCTTTGTTCTGCCTACAAAGGGAGTCTCCTGTTTTCCAAGCCCAAGCGTTTGTATTTCTTGAAGCTCTGGGGCTAAAACACCGGCAGCCGCTCTGGCTTGATGACAACCCCTTCTCACTAATTGCAGGAGCTGAGCAAACCCCCCACCAGGGACAGGAATGGGGCACTTCAGCCATTCCAGAGCAGGCAGCGGGGCTGGGTCTTGCAAATAAACTGGGTGAACTGGAGCTGAGACAAGGGAAGGCTCGTGGAGAAGGGCTCCCTGGACAGCCTGGCAGGAGGTCTTCTGCACCACGCTTTGCCCGTTCAAGTGCCACCTGAAAAGTGCATCCTGGTGAGCGCTGCTGGGACGGGCAGAGTTCTGCACGTGGAGCTGGTGGTAAAATCCCCCGTGGAGAAAGATGAGGGTTCTGTGAACAGTCATATCTTGCCTTCAGGCTCACGTTTCCTGGCCCAACTCAGCCCTGGTCGAGCCTTTGGTCCTGGGTACGAGGCTTCCCCAAGTCCCAGTCCCTCTGGAGGAGCTGCAGGAGAAGAGAGATGGCTTCTAACCAGACCAGAGAGCTGGTTTCTAACTGGTGCAGGGTCCTTCCCTGGCGAGGAACAATGCTCCCCAGCAGTTTTGCCCGTTCCTCTGGAGCAGAGCTCTGGTGGGGCTGGAGAGCTGCTGTCCTCATGGGTGACCATGATGGGGTTGATCCCATATTTCCTCCCACCCAAAATACACCACCTGGAAAAGCCAGGGGGCCACTGGAGCAGCTGCTGGCGGCTGTGTGGTGGGGCTGGAGAGCTGCTGTCCTCATGGGTGACCATGATGGGGTTGATCCCATATTTCCTCCCACCCAAAATACACCACCTGGAAAAGCCAGGGGGCCACCGGAGCAGCTGCTGGCGGCTGTGCTAAGGTGGCCATGGCAAGGTGGCTGTAGGACAGCTGGGTGTTGAGGTGGCCATGGCAAGGTGGCTGTAGGACAGCTGGGTGTTGAGGTGGCCATGGCAAGGTGGCTGTAGGACAGCTGGGTGTCAAGGTGGCCATGGCGAGGTGCCCATGGGGCGGCTGGGTGCTGAGATGGCCATGGGATGGCTGGGTGTCAAAGTGGCCATGGCAAGGTGGCTGTAGGACAGCTGGGTGTCGAGGTGGCCATAGCAAGGTGGCTGTAGGACAGCTGGGTGCCGAGGTGGCCATGGGGCGGCTGGGTGCTGAGATGGCCATGGGATGGCTGGGTGTCAAAGTGGCCATGGCAAGGTGGCTGTAGGGCAGCTGGGTGTCAAGGGGGCCATGGCGAGGTGCCCATGGGGCGGCTGGGTGCTGAGATGGCCATGGGATGGCTGGGTGTCAAAGTGGCCATGGCAAGGTGGCTGTAGGACAGCTGGGTGCTGAGGTGGCCATGGGGCAGCTGGGTGTCAAGGTGGCCATGGCAAGGTAGCTGTAGGACAGTTGGGTTCCGAGGTGGCCATGGGGTGGCTGGGTGTCAAGGTGGCCATGGCAAGGTGGCTGTGGGACAGCTGGGTGTCGAGGTGGCTGGGTTTCATGTCGCTCCCGCTATTTGTGTCTGCTGAGAAGGCGTCTTCTGTTCCGGTCACTGGAACAGAAGCTGGATAATGATGTCTCGTGTGGCTAAATGGGTCCCCAAAGTGACAGCTCCGGCGCCTGCAGCCATCTCTTACAGCCCACGCGTGGCAAGAAAATTGCAGGTTCCCCTTCCCATGGGTCCTTTTTCAAACTCTTCAAATGGGTGGGTTTGGGTGCTGCCCTTCCTGCCGGAGGGTGGAGGCTCCTGGGGTGTGGGAGGCAGGTCCCCAGCTCCTGTCCCCTCCGGGAGCTGCTGCTGGTGACACCGGGGACGCGGAGACAAGGAGGGTTTATTGTGAGACCTGTGGGGGGTTGCGATGGCGAAGGGCCGTTCTCCGGCTGCCGTCGGGTGACACGGAGGGAACATGGGGGGTTGCGATGGCGAAGGGCCGTTCTCTTGGGTGACACGGAGGGAACGGCTGCTGGTGACACCAGGGACGTGGAGACAAGGAGGGTTTATTGTGAGACCCGTGGGGGGTTGCGATGGCGAAGGGCCGTTCTCCGGCTGCCGTCGGGTGACACGGAGGGAACAATTCCTCTGGGGAAATCAGTTGTGGATCCCATTTTATTTTTTTAGTAGTATTATGGGATGGGGTGTGGATACGGCTGTGTGCATCACCCCGCTCTCTGGCACAGCGTGTGGATGGGAGGCAGCAGGGGTGAGGGTTGGAGGGCACAGCTGGAGCGATGGCTCTCTATGGACTAGTTCCCAGCTGGGATCACTTGCCCTGGAGGATGTACTTGCCACGGCCACTTGCACGATGGGACATACCCAACTGTGTGCTTCTCCCCCTCTGTGTCACCCAGGGTGCCCTGCACTTGAGGGGGTGGTTTCCTGGGGAGCAGGACCCCGGGAGCGTGGCTGGAGCAAGGATTCGTTCCTCTCCAAGGGCAGACTGTGGGATTCCTCCATGGCTGGTGGTCACAGGTCACCCCTGCCTGCCCGACCCTGCCTGCCCGACCCTGCCTGCACAGCCCAGTGCCCATATAAGGGCAGGGAGAAGCTGAAAAGCGCCTTGTCTGAGCATTTCCTCCCTCCTTTCCGGCCTTTTCACTCAGCCCTGACGATGGCTGCAGCTCCCCAGGACCCAGATGAGTCAGGGTGCCCGAGCCCAGAATGGCTGTGGATCCCATTAAATTGCAACAGGGACAGTGTCTGCCTCCTGGGGTCCCTGGCTTCCTCCCAGCATCACCCCAATGCTTGTGCCGTGCTCTGATTCCTGTGGCTGGGTGTGCTGGGGGGCGAGGGAAGAACCCCAGCTCCAGCCTTGGATGTGTGTTTTGGGTTCAACCTGCCCCCTGGTACCAGCATCTTCCCCCACGACCCCTGGATGGGGTCCCCTCTACGGTCAGGCATCCCCTTACAGCAGGATTTTTAGGGCCAAGTTCGTGCATCCTGGACGTTAGAGGGGTGAAAAAACCCCAGGGAGGTGGAGGAGGGTGGATTGAGGGGGGTAAAAATACAGAAGTTCTCAAGGGAAGTGCTTTAGCCTTGTGACCAGCTTCGTGCTCGGTGGCTCTTTATCTTTCCAGCCTGAATTTCTTACATCTCCTCAACTCGTGCCTTTGGTGCTGGTACCCGGGGTCCCCTCCTCGGGGCTGGCCACAGGAAAATCCCACTTTTTCCCAGCAGCATTCCCCGGCAGGACGGGGGGGCCGCGTCCCACGCCCTGGAGCTCTCAAGAAAAAAAAAACCAGCCTTTATTAAAAGCGGAGCAAATAAAGGACAACCACATCCCCCCTGTCCCCAGGGGTGACTCACCCCCTCCTGATATCCCTGCCTGGGTGTGTGTCACAGGCTCCACGTCCCCGCTCCGTAACCTTTGGTTCCTCGTCCCCCACAGTTAATACCTCGAGGCTGCTCCCTCCTCCTCACTGATGTTCAAGAGATGTTCTTTAACCCAGCTAGCAAAAGTGGTTTGTTGGGTTTTTGTTGTTTTTTATTTTTTTTTTCCCTCTGCCTCTTATTGCTTCCAGCAAAAAAAGGAGGTTTCTGCCTTGAACTCAAGTCTCTCGTGTCCCTCTGATGTTCTTTGGTGTCTCTTGCCCTGTCTCTTTGCCTCTTTGCCCTGTCCCCAGCTGGGACCAGGGGCAGCCCCTGCAGCCCCCCAGGGCTGGGGAGCACATCGCAGCTGGGGCTGGTTTGGCTCCCTCCTGGGAGAGCTGCTCCCAGGAGCTGCTGTGTAGAGCTATGTTTGGTTTTTTTTTAAAAAAAAAAAAAAGAAAGGAAAAAAAGGAAAGAAAACCGTGACTTTTCCACTCCCGGGTGTGATGGGAAGCGATGCTGATGTCAGTCTCTGGCAAACAGAAATAAGGATGCTCATCTTTCGCCAGCCTCCACCCTCTGGTTTCATTATGATTTTCTGGGTGTATTCCTTCCCAGAGGTGGCTGGATGTCCCCTGGCGTGGGATTGCTCCTGGGGGGGGGGATATAGATCATAAAACCCTCAGGGCTCTGCGGCGGGGGTGCTGTGGGTCTGCTGCCCCATGGTACGTGACCTGGGTCCACTGGTCACCCACAGGAAATGCAGAGTAAATCCCAGTCACCCCCAGCCCCCGTTGGAAGAGAACCAAGAGCAGCAGATGCACGGGAAGCTGTTTGTGTGCTCCAGCCCTTGGCAATGCCCCATTTTGCTGTTGGGGACAGGCAACATCATCCCCTTTTCCTACCTACAGCCCTCATCTCATGGTGGCCACCCTTGGTGGGGGGGAGCTCCTGGAGGTCCCTTGGCCATGCACAGCTTCCCTCCTGCCCGGATGGAGGGGTTCCTGGGGGCTCTGCAGGGTGGCATCCCCGAACTTCTGCCTTTGCCCTGTCCCCAGCTGGGACCAGGGGCAGCCCCTGCAGCCCCCCAGGGCTGGGGAGCACATCGCAGCTGGGGCTGGTTTGGCTCCCTCCTGGGAGAGCTGCTCCCAGGAGCTGCTGTGTAGAGCTATGTTTGGTTTTTTTTTAAAAAAAAAAAAAAAAGGAAAAAAAGGAAAGAAAACCGTGACTTTTCCACTCCCGGGTGTGATGGGAAGCGATGCTGATGTCAGTCTCTGGCAAACAGAAATAAGGATGCTCATCTTTCGCCAGCCTCCACTCTCTGGTTTCATTATGATCTTCTGGGTGTATTCCTTCCCAGAGGTGGCTGGATGTCCCCTGGCGTGGGATTGCTCCTGGGGGGGGGGATATAGATCATAAAACCCTCAGGGCTCTGCGGCGGGCGGCTTGCCGTGGGTCTGCTGCCCCATGGTACGTGACCTGGGTCTGCTGGTCACCCACAGGAAATGCAGAGTAAATCCCAGTCACCCCCAGCCCCCGTTGGAAGAGAACCAAGAGCAGCAGATGCACGGGAAGCTGTTTGTGTGCTCCAGCCCTTGGCAAGGGGGGGGGGGGTGTCTCCTGAGCAAGGCAGGACCCTGTTGGGAAGCTGCTGCGTCTCATGAAGAGCGTGGTCCACGATGGGGGTCTGTTGCTGAACCCAGCTGTTCTGCACACCACCTTCCCCCCGTGGTTAAATCTGGTTTTCCTTGTTTTTCCCCCATATTTAAACCTGTTTTCTCTCCTTTGCGCCCAGATTCGCTACAAGGAGGAGTTTGAGAAGAACAAGGGGAAAGGCTTCAGCGTGGTGGCTGACACCCCGGAGCTGCAGAGAATCAAAAAGACTCAGGATCAGATCAGCAACGTGAGTGGCTTCTAATCCCTCTGCGTGTGATATTGCCGTGACCTTCCTCCCGCCCGAGGAGGAGGAGGAGGCTGGAGGTGGGGCTCGCCCAGAGCAGCACCATGAAAGCCTGGCAGCATGAATTCTCCAGCCCCTTTGCCCAAGGCCCTGGTGATGACCCTCCTGCCCCTCTCCAGGCTCCTCCGTGCCCCATCCAGAGGGGTATCTGAGCCCTTCGCTGCTCCCGAGGGGCTCGAGTCCACGTGGGCTGTGAGGAGCAGGGAGGGGGGCAGCAAAGGGGGGCATTTGGTGGGGGCAGAGGTGGACCAGGGACAGATGTGGACCAGGGACAGTCCCATCTACCCCTGGTTGTCACCATAACCCACAGTGTGGGCAGCACTGGGGGGTCTGGGGACCCGACCTCACTGAGGACAGCCCCCCCAAGTCCCTCCTGTGCTCTCTCTGGCTCCTGTTTGTGTGTGGAAACCCCAGCTGAAGGCACAACCTCTTCCTCCTGACCCTTTGCACCGTGACTGTCCTCTGCCAGGCCCCTCTTGCCTTGCCCCCCCCCCCTTGCTCTGCCAAAGCCCTTTCCAGCCCCCCCGGCTGCCGGGAGCATTTGCTTTGGCTGATGCTGTTGGCTTCCTGCGGTCCCCAGGGTCCCACCACCCGCTGTCAGCAGCCCTGAAGGTGGGGACAGGCAACATCATCCCCTTTTCCTACCTACAGCCCTCATCTCATGGTGGCCACCCTTGGTGGGGGGGAGCTCCTGGAGGTCCCTTGGCCATGCACAGCTTCCCTCCTGCCCGGATGGAGGGGTTCCTGGGGGCTCTGCAGGGTGGCATCCCCGAACTTCTGCAAGGGGAGCTCTGTCCTTGTGTCTCCCCAAGAGAACCCATCTCCTCCTTTTTGGAAAATTCTGTCCAAACTGCGCCCGAGGGGGGTGGCAGCCGGGCTGGCAGCTCGTCCTTCGCCCAGCAGCCTCCATCCCTGGTGCGGGTCCAGGTGCTGGTGGTGGTGGGGACGTGGGGGACGTGGCGGTCCCTGGGTTGCCAT
>NW_015091098.1:599457-600034 GCF_001431845.1 Calidris pugnax | reverse complement strand
CTGTCCCCCCTCCCTGCCCAAACTCGACCCCGCAGCAGCGCCTGCCTTCAGAGTTAATTAATCTTTGGCTGCTGGTGAAAGTCACGCTGGTCCTTGTCCAAGGCAGGGCTGGGGAGGCTGGTTTCCACCCCTTTGCCTCGGAAAACTCTCAGGGTGTCCACTCCACCGGGGTTTCTCTGACCTTCTTCCAGCTCTGAGCTCTGCCATGCCCCGAACTGCTCTCTTTCCCACCCTTAAGCATCCCCGTTTTGGGGACAAAACCCCTTGGGGAGTTGGGGAGAGGCTGCTGTTTGCTCCCCTGGGGTGTCACGGGGAGGAGGGTCTGGGCTCAGAGGGAGGAGGGTGTCTGTGCCCCGAGCTGGATGGCACACAACCAGCAGAATGTGGGAGGAGGTTGTTTATTCCCCCTTCTTCTCATCCCATTGTGTGGTTCTCTGGCAAGTCCCGGTCTCTTTCGGGTTGTGGGAGGAGGTTGTTTATTCCCCCTTCTTCTCATCCCATTGTGTGGTTCTCTGGCAAGTCCCAGTCTCTTGGTCTCTTTCGGGGGGGGGCTGTGGGTTATCTGCCCACCAAACCC
>NW_015091098.1:596132-599178 GCF_001431845.1 Calidris pugnax | reverse complement strand
AATTAATCTTTGGCTGCTGGTGAAAGTCACGCTGGTCCTTGTCCAAGGCAGGGCTGGGGAGGCTGGTTTCCACCCCTTTGCCTCGGAAAACTCTCAGGGTGTCCACTCCACCAGGGTTTCTCTGACCTTCTTCCAGCTCTGAGCTCTGCCATGCCCCGAACTGCTCTCTTTCCCACCCTTAAGCATCCCCGTTTTGGGGACAAAACCCCTTGGGGAGTTGGGGAGAGGCTGCTGTTTGCTCCCCTGGGGTGTCACGGGGAGGAGGGTCTGGGCTCAGAGGGAGGAGGGTGTCTGTGCCCCGAGCTGGATGGCACACAACCAGCAGAATGTGGGAGGAGGTTGTTTATTCCCCCTTCTTCTCATCCCATTGTGTGGTTCTCTGGCAAGTCCCAGTCTCTTGGTCTCTTTCGGGGGGGGGCTGTGGGTTATCTGCCCACCAAACCCCCCACCAAGGGCTGGGGAAGGCTCTTCCCACTTGGGAAATGGACCTGGATGGAGGATTTTTTCCCTAGGGATGGCTCCTCGGGGGGGTCTGAGCTGGCAGGGGATGAGCCCAGCTTCCCTGCCATGGTCTTTGTTACAGAAAGCACCATTCTTTTTTTTATATTATTATTATTTTTTGAGAGAGAGAGAATCTGTGGAGGTTTGGGGGCATTAAATAATGGGGCAGGGAAATGAGACCACCCCATGTCCTTCTGCTTGCCCTCCTTCACCCCTCTCTTGGCCACCACAGCCCTTTTTGGCAACATCCCCGTGGGCAACTGGCTGCCAGCCTGGGCTTGTGCTGACCCAGTTCATCCAGACACAGAAACAAACCCAGTCCCCACGGAAAGCCCGGCTCAGCCTCGCTCCTGGGGGGTGCCCACCCCCATCATACAGCACAGGGGTCCCCCAAACCACCCCCCCTGGCCAGAGGGGACCCATATGGTCCTGCCCATGGGGGCAAACTCTCCTGGGGATGGAGGGGTGCGAAGGCTGAGCCCCTGAGCACTGGGGGGGGAACGATGTCCTGGGGAGCAAGGACCCTGCTTGGGTTCCCCCCCCCACCCCCGGGGTGTTCTCCTTCACTAAATAACTGTTTAACCAGCAGATGAATGGGCTCCAGGTGCTTTCTGATGGCAGTGCATTCATTAACACAAGTGGCTATTAATTTTTACACCCACACCCCCACGGGTGGGTTAACCCTTCCCTCCTGCCCGCTGTGGGGCTGGGCTGGGGGGGCCGGGGGGGGGGGAAGGCTCAGTCAGATGCAGCCGGTGTGTTTGGTGGTATCTGCTTTGAGTCTCCTTCAAAGAAACACCCCCCCGAGACCCCCTCATGCTTGGGTTAAAGAGAGATTTTGGGGGGAGATGCTCCTCCGCGGCAGCCTCTGGGGAGCTGCACAGAAACTCGGTGTGTGCAGGGGGGGGAAAAACTTCCTAAAAGTGCCTTTTTTTTTTCCTCCTGCATCCCCCGGGCTTGGGGGCTTGGTCTTGAATCTCACCCACACCTGAGAAAATTGCATTTTTCACCCATAGGTGGGAACAGGGCACACTTAGGTGGGTTTAAGGCACACTTAAACCTCCTCTTTTCCGTGCCACTGAGCAAATGTCCCTGGGATCAGGGGGGGAAACCCCCCCGGGACCACTGCGGGGGCTGGTGCTGAGTCCTTGGTGGCAGAAAGAAATGAGCTGGGGTGAGGGGAAGGACGTTGCTGGTGTCTGAGGGGCTGCAGGAGCTGTGGCCATCGCTGGGGTCTGGGCTGGTGGCCGGTGCTGCGGAGCGGTCCCGGGTCTCACCTCTCCTTCCTCTCCCCCGGGGGGGTAGATCAAATACCACGAAGAGTTCGAGAGGAGCAGGATGGGCCCCAGCCCCAGCGAGGGGGCTGAGCTGGAGCGCAGGAACTCCCAGGAGAGCACCAATTACCGGAGACCCGGGGAGCAGCAGCAGCAGCCGCCGTCCCATCGCATCCAACCCACCAACCCAGGTGAGCGGGGGGCTGCGGCCACACGTCCTGGGGGCAGCTCTTGGCCAGGGGCTTCGTGTGCCCCCAGAAGTCCCAACTCTGGCTGATGGACCCATCTTTTTTGCCCCCCCACCTCCCCAGTCTACCAGCAGCAGCAGCCACCGTCTCAGTCCTACGGCTACAAGGAGCCCGCGGCACCGGCCTCCACGCAGCGCAACGCTCCTTCTGGAGGGGGGGTGAGTACAGCCCTGGGGTCCACGGTGCCCACCCCAACACCAGCCCCCCCCAGTTTAGTTGGTGGGTGCGGTGTTTTTGGTGGGCGTTTGGTGTGGTGTGGGGTTTTTTTGTTGTTTTTTTGGGTTTTTTTTTGGGGGGGTTGGACTCGATCTCAGAGGTCCCTTCCAACCACTAAGATTCTGTGAAACCCAACCACCCCCCCTGAGAGTTTGCCCCACTTGTTCCCCACCCCTGTGGAGAGGAAGAGGAGTTTTGAAGGGGGTGTAATGCTGGGTGCCTGGTTTCTCCTCACCACAATTACCGCTGGCGCCAGCATCCCTCCGTTGGGTGAAAACCTCCTGGATTTGGTACATGTGTGGGGCTTGGTGGGGCTCCTTGCCCTGGTTTCCCCCTCTCCCAAGGGTGGCAGCTCTGCCCAATTGTGGGAGGGTCTGTGACCCCTCTCTCTCTCTCCCCCTCTGACCCCACAGAAGCGTTTCCGCGCTGTCTACGACTACAACGCGGCCGACGAAGACGAGGTCTCCTTCCAGGATGGTGACACCATCATCAACGTGCAGCAGATCGACGACGGGTGGATGTACGGCACGGTGGAGCGCACGGGCGACACGGGCATGCTCCCGGCCAACTACGTGGAGGCCATCTGAGCCAGCCAGAGGGGAGGGGGTGCCTGGCTGGTACCCCCCCAGCCCCCCCCTCCATGTGTGTGTGCGTGCGTGTGTGTGCGTGTGTGTGTGCGTGTCTCTCTCTCTCTCTCTCTGCCCCGGCATCCCTCATCCCGTGTGCTCCACCGGAGTCACATCCTGACATCTCGGACACTCCGTGTCCCCGCAGCCTCCTCCGGTTTCTCCTGTTGATTTAGCTTCC
>NW_015091098.1:594132-596122 GCF_001431845.1 Calidris pugnax | reverse complement strand
GTGGCCTCGGGAAACCAAAGCTCTGCAGCTTTCCTTCTCCTCTCTCCCTCCTCCCGGGGGTTCCCAGGTTGGGGGAAGCAGCCGGAGTCACCAGGACCCCAGCAAAGGGACCAAAATCTGTTGGGACCAAATTCCAGCTCCAGTGGGGGTGGGGAAAGGGCTGAGGGTGAGGGATGCTGGTCCCCAGGGCTGGGGGGAGGGATGGGCTGGCAGCCCCCACCCCATGCCTCCCTGGCTCATGCCGTTGCTTCTCCCAGCTCCTCGGTGCCCGGTTTGTTCCCCTTCGGTCTTTGCTCCCGTCGCTCCTCGAAACAGGGAAACGTTCACAAGTTAAAACCTTCAAATCTTTCTTTCTCCTCGGGATTCAGAGCGGCTGCTCTGGACAGACCTGGAAGCGGCTCCTGCTGCTTCTGCCTCGGGCTCTGGCTGCCTCATTCCGTGTCCCCCCTGGGGTTCCCATGTCCCCCCCGTTCCCCCCTGGGGTTCCCTGTCCCCCCTGTCCCTCCCCGGGCCTCTGCTTCCCATGTCCCCCCCGTTCCCCCCTGGGGTTTCCTGTCCCCCCTGTCCCTCCCCGGGGCTCTGCTGCCCCGGTAAAGGCTTTGCCCAGAAGCTGCTGCTCCTGCTCCAGGGCTGGAGATGGCCCAGGCTCCCCCCTGCTCCGTGCTGGGGGGGACTGCAACACCGAGACCTCACGTCCCCCCCCACCAGCTCCAGCTTTTTGTCTCTGGGCCAGGGTCTGGGGCTTCCCCTGAGCCCCCCGTGCTGGGGCAACCTCTTCCCCTCAGCAGTGGTCGCTCCCCAAGTTCACTCAGAATCTTCCTGCTTTTCCTCTTGCTGCTTGTGGGGCTTTTGGGACCCTCCTGAGCCCTCCACCTCCTGGGTAGATGGGCTGGGGGGGGCTGGCAGGGTCAGCCCCCATCCTCATGCGGGTTCTGAGCCACGTTTGAAGGATCCTCCCCCTCTTGCCACCGCGTTGGGGACCATCCTGGGTGACTGTCCCCTCCAGCAGCTCGGTCTCCAGTGGCAGAGCCCGGGGTTCAGCACCCTGAGCCACCCTGCACCTCTCTCTGGTCCCCAGCAGTGGTGGCTTCTGGGGTCACCACTGACCTGGGGTGACATCATGGACCAAAAATCTCAAAGCACATCCCTGTCCCCTTCCCTCTGGGGCTCGGAAGGTCCCGGAGCTGGACGGGGGCAGGTCTAACTGGAAGCCCATGTAGGGAGGACAGGAATGGGATGCTCTGAGGAGCAGAGTGGTGATGCCTCCAGCATCCCCCCTGTCCCCGTGCCTGGTCACAGCCCCGGCTCAGCCCGGACCATGGACCCCGGGCAGCTGGAGGGGACAGTCCTGATGTTGGGCTGCTCCCACACCACGGGGCTGAGATGCTCCCGAGGGGAAGCTGCTGCCATCACCATTCCCAAGGGAAAAGAGAATCTAGGGACCAAAGCGGCCGAGTTGAGACATTCCTTGGCTCTCCTCTGAGGAGCAGAGTGGTGATGCCTCCAGCGTTTCCCCTGTCCCCGTGCTTGGTCACAGCCCTGGCTCGACCCGGACCATGGACCCCGGGCAGCTGGAGGGGACAGTCCTGATGTTGGGCTGCTCCCACACCACGGGGCTGAGATGCTCCCGAGGGGAAGCTGCTGCCATCACCATTCCCAAGGGAAAAGAGAATCTAGGGACCAAAGCGGCCGAGTTGAGACATTCCTTGGCTCTCCTGGGAGACACATCCCTGGGGACACATCCTGGGAGACACATCCTTGGGGACAGTCACGCAGAGGGGGAGAAGGTCCCCTCGCAGTCCCCTTCCTCAAAGCACACGGGGCTGCAGGGCTGGTTGGTGTCCATTCCTGGGGTTGGGGGTGGCCAAAATTGGGGAAAAACACTGTTCTGGCAGAGAG
The DNA here is from genome assembly GCF_001431845.1 of Calidris pugnax. Classification (NCBI taxonomy): domain Eukaryota; kingdom Metazoa; phylum Chordata; class Aves; order Charadriiformes; family Scolopacidae; genus Calidris; species Calidris pugnax. Next base: position 594,223 of record NW_015091098.1, on the reverse strand, counting down.
GGGGGGTCCTGGCAGGGCAGAGACACCCCCCAAGAAGGATGCGAGCTGGGGAGAGGGGAGTGTTTTGCTCCTGGAAGGGAATGAGGGGGGA
>NW_015091098.1:570963-593997 GCF_001431845.1 Calidris pugnax | reverse complement strand
CTGTGGGAAACAAACCTCTTACTGCTTGATTTCTGCCTTTTCTCTCGACTTATGCACTTTTTTGCCTTTTTTCATAGCTGAAAAGCACCTAAACCTGTATTTAAAATAAAGAAATGAATAAAATAGTAAAAAAAAAAATAAAGAAAAAAAGGAAAGAAAAAAAAAAAAGGAAAGAAAAATTCCAAGCTGAATTGCTTCTCATCACATGTAAAATAGAACCTCGTCCATCCCAGCTTCCCTGGTTGTGCTGAGCTTTAGAACGTGTTTTTTCTTCTGGATCCGTCGCTTGATTGGGGTTTGTCCTCGTGTACTCCTTACTCCCCGTCGGTCTGCCTTTTCTCTCGACTTATGCACTTTTTTGCCTTTTTTCATAGCTGAAAAGCACCTAAACCTGTATTTAAAATAAAGAAATGAATAAAATAGTAAAAAAAAAAATAAAGAAAAAAAGGAAAGAAAAAAAAAAAAGGAAAGAAAAATTCCAAGCTGAATTGCTTCTCATCACATGTAAAATAGAACCTCGTCCATCCCAGCTTCCCTGGTTGTGCTGAGCTTTAGAACGTGTTTTTTCTTCTGGATCCGTCGCTTGATTGGGGTTTGTCCTCGTGTACTCCTTATTCCCCGTCGGGTTGAGCACCCACCAATTAAAAAAAAAATCAAAAAACACAACAAAAAAATGTTATTTGGCCTTTTTAACTGAACCATCGAATGGAACAAACCGACTGATTCTCTTCCCCGGTTTACTCGAATTAAAAATAAAAGTATAATTTTTACCTGCCGATTGTGCTGGGTTTGATTGCGGTGGCTTTTCTGGCCGTTTTCCTCCCTCCCTTGGGACACGGTTTGGGGGCTTTGGGGGGGCTGTTGGAGCTGGGTCCTCGTCTCTGCCGGGCTCTCCTGGGAGTGGGAGACACTGGTGACCCTGGGATGTGGCTTTTTGCCTCCTCCCTTGCTCTTGGCTTGGCTTTAAGACAAGTTCGAAGCCTTCGGAGCCTCAAGGGGGGATTTTTCAGCAATGACAGCTTTTAGCAGCGGGGGGGGGGTAAAAAAACCCACCTTGAAGATGCGTGGAAAAGGATGCTATTTTCCTCTGCAGCGCTAAGCTAAAAAAAAAAAAAATCAGAATAAAAAGGGTGCCTGGGGCAGTCGCTGCTGATTTTAACCCTTATTGCTCTAAACCCCCCCTGAAGCAGGGGGGTGACAGGGACAGCGGTGCTGTGGTACCCGGGGGGGGACCCAGCTCCTGAAGGCGAGAGTTCAGAGTGGTCCTGGCTGACCCTTTTTGGGCTTTTAAGGTCCACATTTCCAAATCTCTTCTCCAACCAGAATGACATGTTCTATGAAATTCTTGCCACAAACTAACCCTGATCATTTTTTGCTTCTTTCCCAAAGGGTGGGCCCTTTGGGAAGAAAACCAGGGGGATGGGGGGGTGGCATCACCATCAGCCCCCCCCCCCATCAAGCTGGGCAGTGGTTTGGGCAGGAGGAAGCGGGGGCAAAGCAGCTTTAGGGCGGCGGTGGGGGCTGAAATCCCATCTGCCCGCCCGGGTTTATTATCCCTTTATTTTCCACCCGCCGGCTGGGAAGCGGCTCCATCAGCTCCGGCATCATCTCTCCATCCTGAGCGGAGCCGCCGGGGAGGGGAAGGACACGGAGAGGGAGGGGGGAAAAGTGGGGGGGGGTCCCCGTGGAGCCCAGCGGCCGCTCTCTCTGCCCAGCGTCCCCCCCCTTTCCCCCAGACTCGCCATGCTGGATATTTTCATCCTGATGTTTTTCGCCATCATCGGCCTGGTGGTCCTCTCCTACATCATCTACATGCTCTAGAGCCGGGCAGGGGAGGAAGATGGGGCTGAGCCTCAGCCCTGCCATCCGAGCATCCCCCAGGTGAGCCAGGATTTCATTGCTGGGGAAGGAGAGTTGGGGGGTGGGGGGGGGGAAAGGAATAATTCTGATTTTTCCATGCTGTTGTCTTTGGCTGCTGCTCCCTCCGCCCGGCTGTTTCCTGCTTGGGGCTGGAACGCGGGCACCAGGGTTTGGGTTATAAATGTTGGGGGGTCACCTTGCCCCCCCCAGAAGGTTTTTCCAGCCATTGTGCAGCTGCTGGGGGCTCCCCGAGGGGTTTGCCAGCCCCTTCCCCTTGGGAAAAGCTGCTCTGTCTCAGCCTTTGAGGGCGCCGGGGGGGAGAGAAATACAACAGCGTCAGGGAGAAGCAAGAAGGGGTGGGGGTTGCATCATTTTAAAAGGAGGAAAAAAGGGGAGGGGGGTGTTTCTGGGTGAAGGGAGGGGGGGGCTGCTGCCAGTCCCACCCTTCACCACCTCGGGGTCCCCCCTCAAGGCTGGGATCCAGCTCAGACCAGCATCTCCTTTCTCTTCCACAGACTGGTCCCTCGGAGCCTTCTGGAAAAGGATTAACCCTCTGTGGGGCGAGGAGCTGCACTGGGGGGGGCACCGGCGGCGAGGGGGGGGCTCAGGAGGGAGATGGGGTGTCAGGGGAGAGGTGACACCCCACTACCGAGACCCCAGTTGTTCCTGGTGACACAGGTGGCATCCCCGGGGGGGGGTGCGAAGGGTCCTGCCCCAACCGCCTGGCGTAGCCCCCCGGGACGAGCGCTTCCGAGGTCGGTCGGGTTTAATTTTAGAATAAGCACTTATATTTTTAACGAAAAATGTTGAAGGAAGTAAAATAAAGAGAGGAATGACACGGGAGAGAGAGCTGGTGGTGACTCGGCTGAAACGCATCGACCGAGGGGCCGGAGCACACTCGGCTCCGGGAGCAAACCCTGCTTCTGCGGAGAGATCATGGGACCATGGAATGGTTTGGGTGGGAAGGGACCTTAAAGCCCCCCCAGTGCCACCCCCTGCCCTGGGCAGGGACGCCTCCCACCAGCCCAGGTTGCTCCAAGCCCCCTCCAACCTGCCCTTGAACCCCTCCAGGGATGGGGCAGCCACAGCTTCTCTGGGCAACCTGGGCCAGGCTCTCACCACCCTCACAATGAAGAATTTCTTCCTAAATCTCATTTCAATCTCCCCTCTTTTGGTGTCAAACCCTTCCCCCTCCTCCTAGGGCTCCCCTCCCTCATCCAGAGTCCTCCCCATCTCTCCTGGAGCTCCTTGAGGGACTGGAAGGGGCTCTAAGGTCTCCCTGGAGCCTTCTCTTCTCCAGGCTGAACCCCCCAACTCTCTCAGCCTGTCCCCACAGCAGGGGGGCTCCAGCCCTGGCAGGGCACCCCCTGAGCCCCGAGAAGGAGGAGGCACCAGCAAACCAGGAGGAGACACCTCCGTGTCCCCCAGCGTGAGCAGCAGCTCCTGCAGAGGGGTCCCCACTCCAGGCACCGTGGGGACCCCACTGTGGGTCTCTCTCACACAGGTCCCCTCGTCTCCAGGGAAGCTCTGGGAAGTCTCAGTTCATCCCAGCATAGACAAGGAAAAAAAAAAAAAAAAGAACATTTTTTAATACGATGGAAATTTCTGTGGGATGGAAAGAACATTTCAGAGCTTCATTTCCCCCCAGCTCTGAGTGGTCTGGGGAGGGATTTGGGGCATCGGAGGGATTTTTTCCTGTCCTTTTATGAAGCCCCTCTCCCAGCCACACGCGATGCTGGATTCAGACTGAAGGTTTCATCCCCCCCAAAGTCAAAATTTTCAATGTGCCTGGTCTCTCCCAGGAATATTATTTTTTAAAAAAGCAATAAGCACCTGAAATGGGGAAAACTGGTGTCCCATGAGTTACCTGTGGCACCGTCACAGGAGTGGGTGGGAGAGAACAGGACCCTGGGAGGGTCGGGGCCGGCAGGAATGGGCTGATAAGACTTTCAGAAAACGGTGTTTCCAGAAAGAAAAGGGATTTCCGAGTCTGGGAACGCGGGATGTGGTCGGTGCTGCCAGTTGGATACTTGACACTGCGATCTCCTGTCAGTAAAACTCCTGGGAGAAACAGGAGATTGGTGACTTTGCTCCCCAGCACTGGTGTTCCCAGTTGCACCAGCCCTCGGCCCGGGTGGCCCCTCGTCACCGAGCCCTGGAGATACCAAAAAGCTTCTCCTGGCTCCACCACCACCAAATATAGTCGGAAATCAGAAGCTTGAAATATTCTGGGAGGAATTTCTGGGAGCATAAGTCATGTTCTCAATAAGCTCTGCTTGGTGAGTCTGTATCTGATGTCAACATCTGCGGTGATTAAGAGGGTGAGTAACGAGGAATGCATGGAATGGAAACTCAGCTGAGTGTGAAACCAGAAACAACCATTTTCTCTTACCCTGAACTCTCCTCTCCCCCCCCTCCCCATGGGGCCTTACAACCCCCCCAGCCCTGCGTGCTAACCCCTTCCTCCATGCCCCAAATCAGCCAGTTCCACCCTGGGATTGAGCTGATTGAGCACCCAATCTCAGCTTCCTCGTTCGCTTCTTGCCCGGGAGGGTTTTATCGACTCCCCACGGCAACGGTTAAAATTTGGCAGAAGAAGAAGAAGAAGAAAAAAACCCCACCATTTTCCCAAGTCTCACTGTCCCGGCTGGGCGGGCACACGGTGCCGCCCGCGGGCACCCACCTGGACGTGATTAGCCCAGGGTTGTTTAATTGGGAGAGCCGATCCGGGGGCGATACCGGCAAAGGTCGGTGTCATTTTTCCAGTTTGAACAAAACTGGTTGGGGAGGTTCCGCTCCGGTGGGTTGGAGCTTTGATCCCCTGGGGAGGAAGGTTCCTCCTCGCCTGGAGGAAACACCGGCGTGTGTACCAACACCACAGGCCAAATGCTTGCTGAACTGTTGTGTGAGGAAGAAAAATAATAATAATTAAAAAAAAGAGCAGTTGATAATAATTAATAACATCATCAATATTTCATGCTTGGCAGCCGTGCAGCACTGACCCGCTCGTGCTGGCAGAGCTGACATTGAGGGGCTGGAGCGGGTCCAGAGAAGGGTGACAAAGCTGGTGAGGGGTCTGGAGAATAAGTCTTATGAGGAGAGGCTGAGGGAGCTGGGGTTATTCAGCCTGGAGAAGAGGAGGCTGAGGGGAGACCTTATTGCTCTCTACAACTCCCTGAAAGGAGGGTGTAGAGAGGTGGGGGTCGGTCTCTTTTCTCAAGTCCCAGGCGACAGGACAAGAGGAAACGGCCTCAAGTTGCACCAGGGGAGGTTCAGGCTGGATATTAGGAGAAATTTTTTCACTGAAAGGGTTCTCAGCCATTGGAATGGGCTGCCCAGGGAGGGGGTTGAGGCCCCATCCCTGGAGGTGTTCAAAAGCTGGGTTGATGTAGTGCTGGGAGGTCTGGTTTAGTGATGATGCTCCTTGTTTGTTGTGTGGGTGTCTATTTTTGTCAAAATTAGGTTGACGGTTGGACAAGATGATCTTTAAGGTCCCTTCCAACCTAGAAGATTCTGGGATTCTGTGTCTGTTTCCTGGTTGTCACCGGCCACCAGTGAATTTAAGAAGTGACTTTTCCCGTGTCCCTGCGGTGACACAACGGCCCCCCTAGTGCTGGGCTGTGATTTGTGGCCACTGGGTGCTGGGAGACATGAGCCCCTGGCACTGAGGAGGGGGGAAGCAGCCCCAGGGTTCTCCAGGAGAGGTGGTGGGTCCGGGCGGTGGGTCCAGGCCCCTCTCCCTCCCCCTGGATTCCAGGGATATTTCCTGGCAGCGATTCCAGCTCACGACCCGGGCTGTGGGATTCCCCCCCAGCCTTTCCCCGGCTGCTTTCTCTTCACGTTTTGAGGTCGTTAGCGCTGGTTTCGGAGGGTTTCAGTTTCACTGACTGCATTTCAGGCAGAGCCTGGTGTTTGGCTTCCTTAGAGATAATAGGAGGTTGCAGCACGGCCACGGCACTGCAGCGTGTTCTGAAATATAACCTTCAAACAGGGAGAAAAAAGGGCTGTTAGAAGGGAGTTGGGAGCGGACACTCCTCTTGGGGAAGGTTTCACCTCTGCCATCTACCGGCTCGCCGCAAAGAGCCTCAGCAAGTTTATATCCCTGAAAGTAGCCAAATCCTGTCCGTAAGTGTATATTTGATAAACGGCCCAAGAACCTTTAAGGTGCAAACTTCCAAGGAAACCACGGCCGAGCAGCTGTCAGCTCGTTACTGATGACATGGAGTGGGGGCAGCTGAGATAAATCAGCTCCATTTAGCCCTTTCCAGCAGCTGAAGCCGGGCCTCCAAACCCAAACCTGGGGCCCTGCAGCTGAAATCTGGTGCTGAAGGAACACTGAAGCCTTTGGAAAGTGGTTCAGGGGGAGAAGGCGGCCCTTTAATAACGTGAAGCACACGCCGTGTTCTAACCAGCGCACCGTAAAGTAAGTGCTTTTTATTATGCGTTACATTTTTTTTGGTTTGAAGGCAATAGAGCAGAAAATCAAAACCTCTAATGAGTAGCAAACATTTATATACCTTAATGAAACAGTGATCTTAGCATTTAACATGTGTCTTCAACTTAGCAAAGTCCTACAAAGGCAAATACACTTTAATATTCACTTCTCACACCAGGCAGGGAGAGGGATCTGAAATTTTTTCTGCTTGATGGTTAAAAGGCACCTGTAGCTTTGAGGGGGGAAAAAAATTGCTCTGCTTGATCAAAGCAGTTAAATTGCTTTCAGGAATCGCCTCTTTCTGCTAAAACTGAAGTTACAATCTATGGAGTGTGTAAGAGTTAGTGAGGGAGACCCCGGCAAACTGGAAAAATGGAGCTGAGCTGCTCTAATGATGTCTGCCTCTTTCTCCCCCCGTTCCCAAGAGAAAACAAAATCAAAAGATCAAAATGTTTTCGGTTCTGAACTAAGATAACATTCTCCCATTTGTGTAGCACATCAAATATGAAAACCATGTCATTTTTATTGTGTGTGCAAACATACACAGTGGGAAAAGAATGTGGTTTATGTTCCCAAACCAGAGGCCCCTGGCCCGTTTCCTCCCTGTGTCTGAGCACGGCCCTGAGGAGCGAAGGGCACAGAATTCCCCCTGCAGACCCTGGGGTCCCCCATGCTCCCTGAGCCCCCTCAGCTGACCTGTGTGTCACCCACTCCTCCAGCTCTTACCAGGATGGAAATTCAAGAAATAGTTGGATACTGCTTTGCAAATATTTGGGGGGAAAAAAAAAAACAACCCAACACCAGAAAAATCCAGCAGGAATAGAGCAAGAGTCTGTAAAATTCAAGCGGTGCTGCCGTTGCCTCTCATGGTCAGGTAGAGGATCTCCTTGTGGAAGTTTGCTTGTGCATTTACGAGGTGAAACAAGTTCAAGAAGCTGCTGTCCTCTTCATCGCGGTCCCCTACCAGGGCAAAGAAAACCATTTTTTTTAAACGATTAGTGAAACTAAATGACTTCTTTGAAGATAAATCTTCCTCATTCGGTGCTTTCAGCACAGGCTGAATCAGCAGCCTCTGCGTAGATTTATGAGGCCTCAGCTCCTGCACCTGATGGCAGGACAGCTGGGGAATAACACGGGAGACTCTCTCCAAAGTTCCTTCACCAGCTTGTCCGGAGATGGACAAGAGCAATTGTGTGCTGAGACACAAAGCTGTGCTAACCAAGCAGGCTGTTTGGTTTTATGGCTTGCAATCGTCATCAGACAGGGGGTTTTATCAAGGCTGACAAGCTGTGGACAGGGAGGGACTGCAGCTCCTTGGGCTGCAGGGGCTGGCAGGAGCCCAGGGCCCACGCTCAGACAGAGCCCTGATGGACCTCAGGCCCCACGCGCTGCTGGGGTGGATTTTAAACGCCTGTTGGTGTCCCCATCCGTGGCTCTGGCAATCTCAGATTTAGACTGGAGATGAGGAGAGGGTTCTTCACTGTGAGGGTGGTGGAGCACTGGAACAGGTTGCCCAGGGAGGTGGTTGAGGCCCCTTCAGTGGAGATATTAAAGGAGAGGTTCGACAAAGCCCTGGGCAACCTGGTCTAGTTGGGGGTGTCCCTGCTGACTGCGGGGAGGTCGGACTAGATGGCCTTTGGAGGTCCCTTCCAGCCTGGGCAATTCTATGATTCTCTTAGACACGAGAGATCGGTTAAAATAAATGTCTCTACCATTTACGGCACATGATGGATTGGTTTATGTTATCAAAAAACCTCAGGTATTGCCCTGCCTGGCGTCTCTTAGACACGAGAGATCGGTTAAAATAAGTGTCTTTCCCATTTATGGCACGTGATGGATTGGTTTGTGTTATCAAAAAACCTCAGGTGCTGGGGTATTGCCCTGCCTGGCATGGGAGGGGAGGACAGGCTGAGATGCCACCTCTAACTGTGTGGCTTGAGGTCTCACTGGGCTCCAGCCTTACCCGAGAGCACGGCCTGCAGCGTGTCCATGATCATGTGAGCAAAGACGTTCTCCACGCACTGCAGGAAGTTGTTCCTCTCCGCCGGGGTGCCGAAAACTTTGCAGACCTTCTGCATCATCTTCACTGCCCAGTCCATGCAGTACAGGTCCTTCTCGCACACCTGGCACGCACAGGAAATATTAGAAACACACCTTCTAGGATGAGTCCAATGCTATAAAAGGCAAGATGAAATCTGAGAATTGACTATTATCATAGAACCATAGAATCATTGAGGTTGGAAGAGACCCTTGGGATCATCGAGTCCAACCATCTCCCCTACTCTACAAAGTCCTCCCCTACACCATATCCCTCAGTACCGCGCTGGGTCATTTTTGCAGCTGTGGCCTGGAAAATTAGGGGTTGTTATAAGGGGACACAGAGGTTGTTTTTATTGTTTGTGCACTAATGGAGGAACTCCTCAACCTTTGGAGATGTGCTTGGACAGGGAACGGAGGGTGGTAGAGCACGGAGCCCCTCGCTGGACTTACTCCTGGTTTGTAGGAGTAGGTGGGGAAACAGCTTTCAAGTCTGAGAAAGCAAATCTGGGGGTAAAGGCTCAAAAAGTGGAGCCTGCTGTGTTGGCTCGTACTCACCAGGGCCAGGAAGACCATAAGCCTGGCTAACTCCAGGGTCCTCCCGTTCACAGCTTTGCTGGCCATGAAAGTGAAGCAAATGCTGTTCCCGCTCAGGATGAGAAACCGAGCGTTGTTCTCCAGGAGCCACTCCCGGGGAACAACTTTGTAATAAAAGAGAGAGGATTTTAGTGGTCTTTGAACAGAAAGAAAGGAGTGCCACAAAAACTAGTCTGGAAGATGGGAATTTACGACTTGTTGGCTTTGGTACCAACCAGAGCCGGTGAGGGAATACCCTCTGGAATACAACTGCAGCAATTCCTACCAGCAATACTGTTAGAGCTCTTCCCCAGAGCTTCCGTGATACGCTCTCACCCAAAACTAACTTTCAGTGTAGCCATTAATGTTGTTCAGTAGAATTTTGGCTTGAACAAACATTATGTTTTCAGCTTACACGGCCTGGACAATAATGGCTAGACAAGACTTGAATTTGAAAGCTTTGCGTGGATTCCAAAAGTATTTCAGGCTGGGGAAAGGCAGCCTGGATTTGGGCTGGTTTCTCCCACTCCCAGCTACTGCCTGGCTCCCGAGCATAACGACTTTTCCAGTTACACCACAGCTACTGGGAGGAATATTACAGTTTCCCAAGGAATCTGTGTGTTTGAAACACACTCGTTGCCAGATTTGGAGGAGATGTGAGCGTATAATCCTATGGATTAATGATAAAGGCAAAAACACACCTGACAGCTCATCCACAAGACTGATAACATCATCTGCTGTCCATTCTCTAGCTTCTGTATCATACAGCAGCTTAATTGCATCTGCCAGACCTTTCAGACTGGTCTCATCTGTTGGTGCTTCTATCATTTTCTGCCAAACCACATGTCCTGAGCAATATATTAATCACAACTGCTAGTAAGTGACAAAGTATCTTTGTTTGTTTGTTTAAAACAAGGAAGGTGATAAACTGGGCCTTAGAGCAGAGTCAGGGGAGGGGGATTCAGGTAACATGACTCAGTCATTGTGAGATTATTCTTTTCCATCACTTTTGTAGGGACAGTGGTAGTTGCAGCGGAAATCAAAGGGTGATTTAAAGAAACCTGGGTCTGATAATTCAGTGAGAAAGTGCTTTTCTTCAGGGAAATAGGTGTTTCTTTGAAATACATTCAAGCTAACTCTACTTAGAGCAGGGGAGAGTAGAGGAACAGAGGTGTAATTTCTTCACCTGAATTGTAACTTTTATATATATATATATATATATATACACACATATATATCATTTCTGTATTTTATATATGTTAGTGAGGTCGGGTTAAGCAGACCAACTTTTTCTAGGCAATACAACTACAATTTATTTGCATAAGGTTTGGTTTCCAGAAATGCTGCATCCTGCATGGAAATCTAATTCTCAGAGACCAAACTTTGAAAATTACCCCCCCTCCCTTCCCTCCCCTCCCCAACTACTTGCCATCAAGAGAGGACACTGGCCCAAAGATGATATACAGCAGGCGAGCTTGATTGACCATGGGCCACGGCTTTAAAATACGAGTCAACCAAAAGGCAGAATCACTTCGATGAATCCAGTGGTTCAACAAGACGCTGCGACAGTATAACCTGATCCGCAGCTCTAGCTTTCGGGCACTCCCTGGGGTAAAAGAATGTAGATATTATAAATCTGTTAAGCCTCATGCTATAAGCTTCAAAGATGAACACTTTTTTTATAGGAAGAGAAACAAGGGTTTTTCTTAAAGCTGCTCGAGAACATCTAGGAGGATTTAATTAAATTCTCAGCTGTTAATTCCTGAGTTTGGCTCTTTTCAGGCCGTCAAATCTATCAATGCACCCTGTGGTGCCTCACTGCAGCAGGTCCTGCATGTCTTCAGGGGCTCTCAGCTCTGGTTTTTGGTTACTCTGATCTTTTCTCTCTGATGGCATCAGTGAGTGGGAACAGGAGGAAGCGTGTATGTGGCTGTGTATAAAGCGTGCCACAGAAATACCCAGTTTGGTGCTGGGTAACAGGAGAATGTCTTGAGAGGTGTGTGCCCTGTCAGCGTTGTGTTTCAGAAATATTAAACCTAACTTTTTTACTGCATCACTTGATTTCTATGTTGGTCCCTTTCCCATCAATTTCACTGGAGTTGATGCAGAGTAGGAAAGATGCAAGTCCATGTTACTGTTTATGTATATACAAAACTTCTGCTTTGGTTTGATAGTGGAATGATTCAAAGACTAAACACCTCTCAAGACAACTCTCTCCACTACAGGATACATGTCAAAGACAAAAACACTTTACTTTGCTTTTGGTGAAGAAAAATAGCTGTATCTGTCTATATAAATGCAATCAAAGGGTGATTTAAAGAAACCTGGGTCTGATAATTCAGTGAGAAAGTGCTTTTCTTCAGGGAAATAGGTGTTTCTTTGAAATACATTCAAGCTAACTCTACTTAGAGCAGGGGAGAGTAGAGGAACAGAGGTGTAATTTCTTCACCTGAATTGTAACTTTTATATATATATATATATATATATACACACATATATATCATTTCTGTATTTTATATATGTTAGTGAGGTCGGGTTAAGCAGACCAACTTTTTCTAGGCAATACAACTACAATTTATTTGCATAAGGTTTGGTTTCCAGAAATGCTGCATCCTGCATGGAAATCTAATTCTCAGAGACCAAACTTTGAAAATTACCCCCCCTCCCTTCCCTCCCCTCCCCAACTACTTGCCATCAAGAGAGGACACTGGCCCAAAGATGATATACAGCAGGCGAGCTTGATTGACCATGGGCCACGGCTTTAAAATACGAGTCAACCAAAAGGCAGAATCACTTCGATGAATCCAGTGGTTCAACAAGACGCTGCGACAGTATAACCTGATCCGCAGCTCTAGCTTTCGGGCACTCCCTGGGGTAAAAGAATGTAGATATTATAAATCTGTTAAGCCTCATGCTATAAGCTTCAAAGATGAACACTTTTTTTATAGGAAGAGAAACAAGGGTTTTTCTTAAAGCTGCTCAAGAACATCTAGGAGGATTTAATTAAATTCTCAGCTGTTAATTCCTGAGTTTGGCTCTTTTCAGGCCGTCAAATCTATCAATGCACCCTGTGGTGCCTCACTGCAGCAGGTCCTGCATGTCTTCAGGGGCTCTCAGCTCTGGTTTTTGGTTACTCTGATCTTTTCTCTCTGATGGCATCAGTGAGTGGGAACAGGAGGAAGCGTGTATGTGGCTGTGTATAAAGCGTGCCACAGAAATACCCAGTTTGGTGCTGGGTAACAGGAGAATGTCTTGAGAGGCGTGTGCCCTGTCAGCGTTGTGTTTCAGAAATATTAAACCTAACTTTTTTTACTGCATCACTTGATTTCTACGTTGGTTCCTTTCCCATCAATTTCACTGGAGTTGATGCAGAGTAGGAAAGATGCAAGTCCATGTTACTGTTTATGTATATACAAAACTTCTGCTTTGGTTTGATAGTGGAATGATTCAAAGACTAAACACCTCTCAAGACAACTCTCTCCACTACAGGATACATGTCAAAGACAAAAACACTTTACTTTGCTTTTGGTGAAGAAAAATAGCTGTATCTGTCTATATAAATGCCAAGTATTTGCTTTAGAATGCACACTTTCTGTGTAATATTCGAGCTAAAATAACGTATGTGAGAGACAGGAAAGCATCGGTGCTACGAGGCTTAACTGAGATAAAACATTCTCAATTCTGGACACATTTTGTTTGCAGCAATCAAGAGCCATTTTCTGAATTCTCTGTGAGAGCACATTTTGATTTTGGAGGACTTTTGTCTGCTCTGATGATTACCTGGTTTGCTGCTGACAACAGTCTGTACTTTACGGGGTAAATTGCTCAGCTCGCAGAGGAAGTTAAAAACCCGGTGACACTCCAGTTCATCCCAGCCCGCTGTTAGGATCTGATGGTTACAAAAGAGAGGGGATGAAAATGAATAGATTGAGCCATCGATTTGGATCACAATGCCATTTAGAGAATACGATCTGTCCTGCAATTTTATCAGAGGAACAGTGAGGGAAGGTGTCGTACCTGGAGCGTGGAGCATTATGGCAGAGGCTGTACTGAACCTTAACGCAGCCCAGAACCAGAAGCTGCTAATGGCCTTCCACATTCAGGGGCAAGAGCTTATTTTTGAACCTTATGTGGAAAAGTGCACAAAGGTATTTGCTACAAAGACAAATGTCCCAGCACTAATAACTATCCCTAACTCTTAACCACGGAAAGGCAATCACAGGGTTTTTTTTTGTATTACCAAATACTGTAATGCCTATACAGCGCCTGTATGCACACGTTTCTAAGACTTAAATGCATTTAAAATGTACTCAAAATGCCTGTTCTTCTAAGAGAGAATCTGTTTCCGTATCTTTCTCAACAAAGCTACTCTCCAGTAAAGCCTCCATCATGGCAATTCTAACACTTCACAATCAAAACACCTCAAGTAGTGTTAAAAAGGTCCTACCCTCAGTGTTTCACTGCATATTTGCAATCACAGCAGTCATCACAGTAAATAAGCCGTGGATTGCTGAACTAATTCATTTGACACTGATTTATTTTTTCTTTAAATCAATTTTAGGCTACCACAAGCTAAAAAAAAATATTCTGGTATACGATGTGTATAGCCATTCACTTTTAAACTAAACCATCTCTGCTGTTGATTTGTGAATTTGAAGGTGTGAAATACAATGCTCCCCTTCTCCCATGTCTTCTTAGATAATAAATCACTAATCACAATCCAGACTGGTTGGTAGTGAAATCCAGACCAGGGAATTCTCAAGAGTCTTGGGAACTTTAACAACCAGAAAGGAAATTTGGGGAACTGTGTGAATAAATACCTTCCCCCCTACATCCCAAGGCTCAAAACCATCTTATACTTCTAAATATCTTGCAAAAACACAAATTAACTTAGAAAGCTACCTTAATTTTCTTTTATATTTTAGATACTTGCCTTCTCTCCATAAGATACTGTACCTGTAAAAATACCCCATAGCACTGTAATCCTAAACAATGCAAAGGACTTGCACAACCGTTAAGCTTAAAACAGGAAACCTGTAAGTGCAAAACACCAGTAATTTATCTTAACTGACCATAAACTAATTCCTGCAATTGAAAATTCTCTGTACTGCTTGTGTACATCAATGCTGACTAGAGATTCAGAAGGATTCTCTTCCCTTATTGTACAAGGAAAGAAGTTACAGTACCATGTTATGGCTTAGCATTACGTTCAAAACTGTGGTCCAATGGGTGTATAAAATTAAGGAAAGAAGAGCAACCTTGTTTTCAGGAGAGTAAAATTTCTATGAAGAGCTGTGCTCTTCCGCTGCAAAATTTCTTCAATTTGTAGTGTGCTAGAAAAGTTGAAAACCATTGATATCGGAGTATGAAATCTCAGCAGAACAGTCTTGTGTTCAATATGCTGGCTTAGGCTTTTCTATTATTATTAAAAAGAGACTGATTTCAAATCAATAAATTCATTACAAGGTAGCAATAAACTGCAGCAAAGGGCCAGCAAAGGGCATAATTCAACTAACAACTGCCTTGTAGAAATGGTATTTCAGGGACAATTTCAAACAGCAGTGAAAGGAACGTGAACTTACTTCAGAGAGAATCTTGTGTATATACTTTAGCCTGTCTTTTGTGGGCAATAGCAGTGTGCATCTTTTAAGCAACAATCCTGTGAAGAAAACACATATAGAATCACAGAATGATATGGAGTTGGAAGGGACCTCTGGAGATCATCCCATCCAACCCCCTGCCAAAGGAAGTCCACCCAGAGCAGGTCCCACAGGAACGTGTCCAGGTGGGTTTGAATGTCTCCAGAGAAGGAGACTCCACCACCTCCCTGGGCAGCCTCTGCCAGGGCTCTGCCACCCTCACAGTGAAGAAGTTCCTCCTCATGTTTAGATGGAACTTCTTATGTTCAAGTTTGTGCCCATTTCCCCTTGTCCTGTCCCTGGGCACCACTGAAAAAAGCCTGGCCCCATCCTCCTGACACCCACCCTTTGAGTATTTATAGGTGTTGATCAGATCCCCCCTCAGCCTTCTCTTCTCCAGCCCAAAAAGCCCCAAGTCCCTCAGCCTCTCCTCGTAAGAGAGATGCTCCAGGCCCCTCGTCACCTTTGTAGCTCTACATTACTGAATTGGCTGAAGTGCTCACATCACACGTGTGCACACACTAGTGCGAAAAAGCTGCCTGCTTCTGGAAGGCAAAGAAAAAAAGGCAGCACAAACAGCCATCTGTGCTTTGGAGAAGGGGCGTGTTCTTTTGTGGCGGGGCCATCTTTTAGTAAAGAGACAATGTCAGGGCGTGTACAAGCTTCCTGCGCCGTAACTTATTTATTGTGTCATTTTAAAGTCCCTGTTAGTCACAGCTGGAGCCCTGTTAACATGACTGTATTGGTTTGAGGATTACAGCCGTTAAAAATATTGGAAATAAATGTTACTTGTTGCCCCTCTCTTAACAGCACTGTGGGGAACGCTGTTTTTTTTTCCCCTTACATCATGGAAAGCCGAGCTTCCAAAATTTTTTCAAGATAGCCACATGTTCTGAAAATATTCTAAGCCCTGTTAATGTAAAACATAGCTAAGAGGTAAAATTATTTTCCTATACAGGGCTGAAATGGTATGTGTTTAGGATGTCAAAGTCTGGAGTTCATTATAGCGTGGAACAGCTGTTTGTTAAGCAGCATTTTTTTCCACGCTGTTGATAGAAAATGGGTTAACAGCTTGTTCTTCCAAAACTTCTGCCAGAATAATCTCTCTCTCTATATATATATATCTTGTTTGTTAATTAATCAAGAAATCCACAGAATTTTTTTTCTGAGGGAGGGGAAAAAAAAAAAAGAGGAAACTTTTTTTCTGAATTTTTGTCAGTCTCCCAAAACCCACGTAACTTCTCCAACATTGAAAAGTACTTTATGCATTTACCGTGGTTCTAAATGGGCTCTTTCCCCATTTAGCCGTGTGTTAGCATTCCTACATGACAGACAGAATTTATTCCTCAGCCCCAGGACATGCTCCAAAGCTCAGTCAAGTCAATTTTCTATTGACTGGCCTAGGCTTTGGAGAGAACTCCCTGAAGGATAGCTGAGACCGTTACGAGGTTGTAGCTGCAAGTCAGGACACAGCCATCGGCGCGGGGCAAAATGATGCTGAGTAAAAAGGGTTGAGGGAAAGGTGCTGCTACTGGTTTTGTGCAGCAAAACCCACCCTGTGAGGAAGGACCGTGCCACATCAAGTGTTTTAAACAATGACTGAAATTCTGACCCCCCGACAAGATGATACCATGGACTTGAGAGGAGGCAGAGCCTGAGTTTAAGTGAGATTTATGCAATATGTAGACCCTGCACAGGCTCCCTGAGCCAGAATGAGAAAAAAAAAAAAGAGGAAACTTTTTTTCTGAATTTTTGTCAGTCTCCCAAAACCCACGTAACTTCTCCAACATTGAAAAGTACTTTATGCATTTACCGTGGTTCTAAATGGGCTCTTTCCCCATTTAGCCGTGTGTTAGCATTCCTACATGACAGACAGAATTTATTCCTCAGCCCCAGGACATGCTCCAAAGCTCAGTCAAGTCAATTTTCTATTGACTGGCCTAGGCTTTGGAGAGAACTCCCTGAAGGATAGCTGAGACCGTTACGAGGTTGTAGCTGCAAGTCAGGACACAGCCATCGGCGCGGGGCAAAATGATGCTGAGTAAAAAGGGTTGAGGGAAAGGTGCTGCTACTGGTTTTGTGCAGCAAAACCCACCCTGTGAGGAAGGACCGTGCCACATCAAGTGTTTTAAACAATGACTGAAATTCTGACCCCCCGACAAGATGATACCATGGACTTGAGAGGAGGCAGAGCCTGAGTTTAAGTGAGATTTATGCAATATGTAGACCCTGCACAGGCTCCCTGAGCCGGAATGATTTTTTTTTTTTTTTCCCATTGAGTCCAGACTTTCCTGCCGTAAAGTAAATATTGATTTTACAACTGACCTCTTAACAAAAACGTTCTCTTGAGGCTTCCACCGATGACACAGATATTGCCAATGTTCTTTACATTTTGAATAGTTTTACTACTAGGCCTACTATAGTGATGGGCTCACGCCTACATTTAAATAACAAGTTGCCATTTTGATTGTGGTGACTACAAAGCCCAAACTAATTTTGATTTTTTTTTTTTTTTTAAAGAATTGTAGGGTTTTGAGCTTTGTTTTAAAAACAAAACACTAAGATTATTTTTTAAATACCTCAAAAACTACAGAGATTGCTTACAGTAGGAGGTCTTTGGTCTAAAAGATTTTAACAGTGTTCCTTTACCTTATGTATGCCTTTACTTAATGTCTTCCGTTCAAACCATACTTATAATTCTGCATCTAACCATGGGGGCATTTTATTTCTCTGTCAAATAAACAATCTTTTTCAATCAGCTAGGTAACAGTAAATTGGTGTGGACCAAATTAGGATTTAATTTTTCTGCTTCTGATGGAAGAACACTGATAATGGGTGGGTGAAGGCAATTTTCAGCATTCCAGATGCACGAGGCAGCATTTCTGAGTGAGAGGCCGAATGACTTAGAATCAATGGAAAAGGTAAAAAGCAAACAATTTTGAATTTGAGGATGTCCAGCACTCCTTATTACCATCAAATTCAGAGTATTTTGATCTAGATTTCTATTACGCTGGGCCAAAAGAGGTCTGAGCAGCTGAGAGAAAGACCAAGGGAATCTTTTCAGCCCGAAAGCACACAGTACACCGTGACAGCACAAGTGCAGACATTGTCACATTGCCCTTAAGCTAAGAGTGAGAGGAAAATGTGTTCTTCGTGCCCATTTCAGCCTTGGAACTTTGATACAAAGCTGCCAAGGAGGATGCGAGTCACTGACAACTGGGATAACATTTTTTAGTTCTTTTCTAAGCAGAGGAATGTGATCTGCAGCACATCTCAAGCAGACTCAGGCAGGGTTTCCGAGGGCAACTGTTGCTGGTTGCTTCAGCATCAGGCTGCATTTCCCAGAGGGAGGAATGTGAGCTGCTCCGGAGGGATCCACGGAGGTGGCCCAAGCAGCCAGATTCCTGCAGCTACCATGAGGCCTGGGAGCTGTGGGTTCTGCTGCAGTTTCCAGCAGTGGTGTCCAAACACAGTAAATTTGGAAACACCTACTGCTGAGAACTGATCCTCTGCCCCAGCCCTGCTCGCCGTTTCACGTGAAAAAAAGAAAAACCACAGAGGAGGCAGAAACACACATTATTTTTTCCATAACTAAGAGGTTTTGGAATCATTTCAGGTAATTCCTCCCACCTCCCCCCGCGACTTAATGGTATGGGGAGGAACTTCACTCAGCTCCCTCTCAAAGTGAATGATTTGGGCCATATCCTCAGTGTTTTACCAATCAATGCATATAACAGAAGAAACCTTTTAACCGAGTTCAGTTGCCCTCTAATTGTTACCATCTGCATTAAAGGATCACCTAGAGATTTGTAGTGCTCTAAAATATAGGATCCTTCTCTCTTGCCGGGTAGCTCAAGGTTATGAAAGTCTTGCAATAAGAGCCTTCGGTTTCCTGACGGGGTTGAGATGTAATTAATAAGGCGGTTGCTGATGGTTTTCGACACCATGCTCAGCATGCTGATATCCTTCACTGAAAAAAGCAAAGCCCAGAATACTTGTAAATCTTCACTGCAAGAAAAATGCTGATCACTAGTCAATAACTTCATCTTACTTCAAAAATAGACCAAGAAATAAGATTTACAAATAAAACAAAATTTAATTACTGTTTATCTCCTCTGCCAACAAACCATAGTAATTAGAAATGGACAGATCTAAGGAATAGTTTTCACACATAACATGCAAAAAAACCCCACTTCAAATAGTTTGTAATTATCATTTACATTTTGGTCATTTTCTTCTTCACACATAAAAGCTGAAGATTCAGAGAATAAAGTCACACAGAATGACTTCAACCACCTAAAAGGTAAAACGTTTTAAACAACAATGTCTTTTTTCTGAATGGAAAACTTTTGTGGTCATTTTCAGATACTGGAAGTAGCTGAAGATTCAGAGAATAAAGTCACACAGAGTGACTTCAACCACCTAAAAGGTAAAACATTTTAAACAACAATGTCTTTTTCTGAATGGGAAACTTTTGTGGTAATTTTCAGATACTGGAAGTGATACCTTTGTTATCGGATTCTCACCTGAAAGATATTTCAGTACCATTTGAAAGATCTCTAATGGAAGTGTTTTAAAATACCCGAGTGTTGACAGAGACTGGGAATCTGTGTCGGCGGCGTTGCCGCACTGCCTGGAGCGATGGCTGCTGCGCCGGTGTTTCTGGTGAGGAGCCGAGGTGTAGCTGGTCCTGGCGGTGGATGTCATCGTGTTGTTCCTCCCATAAACTTTAACCTGGGGAGAAAACATGAAAATCCTGTTTTCAAAGTCGGGGAAATACTATGCCCAAAACTAGGCTAAGAGGGAATCTCTCCGTTGTAGACACAGCAATGGAGTGTGAAAATCTTGTCTCATACATAGGTAATTCAGTGCTATGACATGCAATTTACTAAATAATTTTCTAATTCCAAGCCTCAGAGAATAGATTACTCGGCTGATCTTAGAGGAGGAGAAGATAAAAGCCACGGGGGCATCGTATGAGAGGGACATCAGAAAGTCAGGAAGACAATTCTAGATGGAAACTCTTGAGGAAGTCTATGGGATGGTAAAAGCTACAGTAATTAATAACATTCTCTTCCCTTGTTACTCCAGTTATTCAATGGGAGAGTAAAAAGTTACAAGTATCCTATTCAAATTATTTTCATGTTACTTAATTGCTTTAGAGTGATAATTACTTTTATTCATGCTTGCATATGACCAAAGAAAAGATTAAAAGTAACAAAGCGATGGTTCAAACCATATTTTCCTGCAGCATTTAAGTTGATCCATGGCTTCATTGCATTTAATGGCTGTATATGTGACATACAAATAAATTATATAGTATTGCAATGTGAAAAAAGTCAATGATCCAGGCTTTCCCAAAATCATGAGGGTCTGAAAAGTAATTAATGAGCTTTAAAAGATCAATAAACATATTATCTTTGATTTGCCTTCTGGTTTCTGAGTCTCTAGGATAGCTGGGCTTCACATTGTCAGGCAACAATGACTTACTGACTCGCTGCCTCTTAAAATTATTATAATTTTTTTTTTAACTGAGGTTTTTTCATACTGTTTCTTGATTCCAGCAGCTGAGGCTGCAGGGAGGTTGCCAAAGAGAGTGAGTGCTGCAGTGTAATTACAAGAGCTGGCAGCGCTGGTAGTAACACAACTGGAACCCGTCCAAGCTGCAGCGCAACATCCCAGTTACCATCAGTGGGAAATAACGCTCAGAGAATAGACCTCATTGTTCCAAAGATTAAAAATTTACAAAAAAATTACAGAAAACAAGTTCCAAACGTCCTTCATATTTATTACCAAAGCACGCAAGCCAGACCTCTCTCTAATGCGCCACTGAGCGAAATTACCGCATCCACAATGGGAGCACTGTGTTTGTCCTGACAACTGGGAGAATGTGGGGCATTTAATTAACAGTGTTACAAATGGGTTTGGCCGCCATGTGCCTGGGCGCTGGATAGAGTTTGCATTGTACCATTAAGGAAGTGATACTTCACTGGAAGCATGTTTAATTTAAGGTATGGTCCAGCTCCAGCTAGCTAGACAAGCTTGGAGTTTAAACTTTCACGAGCCTGACGAGCGAATGTAACTGCTGCTAAAATTAGTGCTTTGTTAGGCTTTTACGCGATTCAAGCACCAGACAGAAAACTGGTGTAACAGCTTTAAGGACAATCAGGAAACCACCTATAGATAAACACAGGGTCATATGAAGAAATGTTTATCTTCTAAAAGGAAAGAAAGCAAAGCCTGGAGTCAGTGGAAACGTTACACCCACAACTGTGGATTCGAGACAGCTTAAATTCCTTGTGTACAGCATATACAGCAGCCCCGCTCCCGTTTAAAACCAGACCACCACTAAGCTAAGGCTATATCTAACAGATATTTCCCATTCTTACTTTAGAAAAAAAGTTACAATCCTATGATACTTTCTTTTCCTCCCCCACTCACTGTACTGTCTTCAGAGCAGGACTGTACTGTAAGGATTTATGGCCTTTTCAGGTCTTTTTTTTTTTTTTAAATCTTACCTCGGGTCTGCGATTGTGTTATATGGAAGAAAAGAAATACTTTGCCACGAGGGAGGTTTTCAGAACTGCTCAGCCAATTCCAGCCTGTTCCTGTTCAACTTGATTGAAGTTGAATCGACTACCACTATTTTAATGTAAAGCAGAGCTACATAAAATTAACGTAAATAAAAATGAGTACAAGCAGCCAGTTTCGAAGCCAAAGCTTAGAGACTTTTAGTGAAAGCTCCCATTTGCTTCCTCTTTGACTTAATGTGGTTGGTTTTTTTTTTATTTCTTAGGGAGCTCAGCCAGAGCGGGGCAATGGTCTGTGCATCTCCATCTGCTGCTGGGACACCGCTTGTTTAGAGAACTGCTTAATCCAGACTGGAAAATTGAAAGGTAAACGTTAAATATTTAACAAGCTGAACTCATAATATTAGCCGAGAAGGGTCATCTTATTTGTTGCTACAAGCTAATTTGTTTACAAGGCAGAAAGCCTCAACTTTAAACCGGCTCTAGAATGTTTCTTGTCCTTAAGCAGTCGCTAAACTCCCGCTAATGGATGCACTTTTGCCCTGATATTTCTCTGAGCCCTGTGTTAGCATTTGGCAAACATTTATTGCAAAAGGTTGTTTACTTTGCAGATTGGTTTGGAACATTTCCGTTTCCCTGTCTCCCTCACAGAGCGCATAAAATGAATTGCTTCAAATATTAACTCACCAGGTGTTTTGTTTTTCCTTTTTTATTTCCCCCTTCCCCCAATTTTCCCTTTTTCCTTGTCAGTGCAAATAAAAACTATGAGTTTTAGCGACGGATGACAAACCTTAGAGCACCAAGTGCAGCCATGGAGTTATGTTAGTACTTGTTACCCCCTGGCCTACACTGACAATTTACAGAAAACATATTTTTATTTGTGCTGAAGGCTCTATATCAGATTGTTAGTGCAAACCAGTCCTGTAAGCATTTAAATCGGTGAATAATCGTGAGTGGAAAGCAAATCTTGGGGAATCCTGACCCCACTGCTGATGGCGACAGGGATTTCTTTGTTGTGAGGGAGGGACGGCTCGGGCTTGTGCCTTCAGAGGGGAAATGCCAGCACCCACTATTTTTCCTCAGCCCAGGCTGTTTTTGATCCTCGGACTGCAGTATTTGAGGGAGTGGATGATATTTGGCCTTTTATCTGCATTTTTGGGCTGGATTTAGCCACGCTATGACAGACCTTTAGGCCAAATGATGAGCTAGGCCGCATTCTCCTCAGCCCTCCACAGCCCCTCTCCCCCAAAATTAAGGCTAGGAGGCTGAAAATGGGGACCCGCACCCCCAGACCTACACACGGGTGATGGAGAAGTTCTCGCGGTCGATGCCTACTTACAGAAAACACTTTATGAGCAATTTTTTACCTCAAGGAACTTCCCTCCCCGCTGGCAGCCCCCGGCCGAGGCCCCCAGCAGGCTGCCTCTGAGGGGAGCAGCAGAGGAATGGGGGGCTGTGGGGCAAACAGTCCCCGCTGCCTCCGGGGAACACCCCACTCCGTGTCCCTGAGGGGAAAAAAAAAGGAAAAAAAAATAATTTATAATTCTTACTATTTAAAATTATTTTTTAAAAGCCTGATTTCAGTCAAATGCCACTACTTACTGGGATTAAAAGGGGGTTCAGGACATAGTAATGAGGGCAGGTGCGCTCAGGCAGCCCCAGGGGTGTTTGCGTATTTCACTCGGGAGCAGAAATGTTTGCAAACATGGGGGGAAAAAAAAAAACCCAAACAGTTCAGTTTCAGGGGCGGGTGGTTCTCAATGGGGCCGAGGGCGGCCACAGAGGCGTTAGAGGGAAGAAATTACTCCAGGCGACAGAAGTGTTTTAATCCGGCAGTGTTTCATTAGGAATACCGATAATTCCGCCCCCTCTCTGTGGGGTTTGTGCTCATTTGTTTGTAGTAATTATTTTCCCGCCTTTTCGCCCGCTGCCTGTTTCAGGGCGGGGGGGGGGGGGG
>NW_015091098.1:564988-570953 GCF_001431845.1 Calidris pugnax | reverse complement strand
GGGGGGGGGGGGGGAGCCTCGCGCACGGCTTCCCCGCCCTCTTGTCCCCGCCCACTTGTTGAGCATTTAATTGACCCCGCCCACAGACAGCGTGAATCCGAGGTGACCACGCCCCCTCATGAATAATTAACGCCGGCGGCCGTTGGGCCTCCATTTTGGAGTGAGGGGAGGGCTGGGGGTGGCTGGGCGGCCAGTGCCGGTCACAGTGGGCCGATACTCGCCTCCAGACGGCTCCTGCCTGGGCGAGGTGGGTTATCGGAGCTCAAAGGGGCCGTTTGGTGTCTTTAGGGGCTGTTTGATGACCTCAGGGGCCGTTTGGTGTCAGGGTTGTCACGATGGCGGCTGGTGTGGGAGCGTGAGGTGAGGCAGGGCCTATGGCGGCACATCCCGGTGTGAGGAACTGCATGGAGCATCGCTCTGGTTTGTGAGCGTTATGGAGCTGTAGGTCTTCTCTGTAGGTTGCTAGTGACCAAGCCTCAGTGAACCCCTGGTCTGTGTGGTCTCACCCCTCCCGTGTCCTGTGAGGCTGTTCTGTCTGAGACTAGGCCCCACCAAACCCCATCTTCGGTCTCCTGAGGTAAAACATGGCCCCAAGACAGCGGTGCCCTGCCCCAGTGTTTGCTAACGTCAGAGAAGAAGTTCTGTGCCCTGCTCTCTCAACAGGGTGCTGCAGGACAAACTTACACAGGAGCGTGAAGCCTGTGTACAAATTAATTAACGCCGCGGCGGAAATATGTCACAACACAAAGTGAGCGTGCCATAACACGTGCCTGGGAGCAAAGCTGTAGCGTGATAAAACAGAACCGTGGCACAAGACCAGCTGCAGACGTTGTCGGCGGAGGCTGGGCTACAAGAAAGAGTTACAAATTGCCGTGCAGCCGTTGTCTGTTACTGCATTATACTGTAAAATAGCATTGTTCCGTGGTGCTGCCATCTCGGGAAGAGCCCGGCGAGCTGCCGTTCTGTGTTACAGCAGTAAGCAGTTCCTATTCAGTAACAAACTGGGGTCTAAAATAACTATTTCTTTTTACAAATTCCACTTCCACAGTACACAACATAACTATTTCTCCTGGTTTCTCCTGGGGATAGTCTCTGAGCCTCTCGGGAGAGGCTGGGTGCTGCTCCGAAGGCAGCTCCCATACGATGGCAGCAGAGGGCTGCAGCTGGCGGAAAGGACTTTTCCCCACTAGATTGTTTTTGGTTTTTTTCGGCTGCAGCTGGCGGAAAGGACTTTTCCCCAGTAGATTGTTGGTTTTTTTTCCCGAAGACAGTTGTTTGTTTATTTCTGGAACTTTATTGAAGGAAGCACTTCCCTTCGCCAAACTGAATCAGAAACAAAACAAAACTCAACCCCAAATACAACGATACAGCACTGTCTGTTGACTGTTGCTAAGATTAATGAGTGGGAATGCCACGACAATGGAACCACCATTGCAGGTTTTTTTGCTGAAAAGGTGAATTAGACAGAAATAATGTGCCTCCAAGGCATTTCTGCCTAGTCTGGCTGTTCCGTTGAGCAGCACCAGCCAGGTAGAGCCTAAAGATTTATGTTGTCCCTGTTTCTTTTTCCCTCTGGGAGGTGGCAGTGCCTGGCTGAGTGTCTCTGTGTGTATTTGTGTTCTGCTTCTGGGGATCCATCAGCAATTCTCTCACACGCAGAGAATGTCATTCACCTCGTCCCCATCGCAGTTTCCCTGGTTTGCAGCTTCTGTTCCACCACGAGAGAGTTGCATTTCAGGAATGGCAGAATAAAGGATTTCAGACTGTTCATTTACACCAATATCGGTGTTTCTGGTAGTTACCAGATGGTTCTTGGAGAAAGAATGTAATAAAACGGGGCAGATACAGAGTGGTTTAAGGGTTTCCTGAGTCTGAAGCTACAAACTTTACATGTTTAAAATGCAGTGCTGGGACCTACATAAATGCATCTAATGATTGGCATAATTAACAACAGGAACAGTGATACGGAGTTCTCCAATTTAATTGCGTTGTGTGGTTAAAAGTATTATCTCGTGTTTGCTTTAAATGGGCTGAATGAGTCACGGGCTTGTTTTTTCATTTGAGGCTCTGTAAATTAGTCAATGTTTGTAAACTGCTTTGGGATGACGGGATGACGGCTAATTAAGGAAAAAAAGTACAATTGAGTCGTTGGAAGCGATGGCGATGGTGGTGCTGGAGCGCTAACTGCTTATTCTATGCAGGAGTGGCCTCGTCTTGTGTACCCGATTTATCTTTGCCCTGCCTACACCCGACGTGTGAGCAGATTTATGTAACTGGGGTAAAAATACCCGGGGTGTCTCTGGTGCTCTGCTGCTGTCAGCAGCAACAGTTAAATGACAAGAGCAGGGCTGGGATGGAGGCAGCATTTCGAACATCTTGGGCTTAGAGGGCAAGACAGTCAATAGTGAGATTTTTGCCAAGAGCCCAAGCACATTGGGCATCAGAATCCCCCAGGAAGCCAGGAGGTAGCACCCAAGCCACGTTTCAGGGTGTCATTAAATTCCTCTGCAATGGCCGTGTAGACAAGATGTAAATCTTTTGGGCTGTAAAGCCAGCACTTTTTTCAGTCAATATTTCATTTACCATATGCATGATTTTCAGGAAGGACATGGAGGAGCCCTGTGATAGGAGCAGCACCTGTATTTACATGTAGAACTAGGTGGGAACAGGAAATTGGAGCTGTTTGATGGGGACACCTCCGTGGAAAAGCGAGGAAGTTTTGCGCATCGGGGTGGGGAAGTGAAGGAGCCTCCAGAGGATCCCCCAGGGCCAGGGAATGGGCTTCACAGTCTGTCCTGCCTGGACAAACCGTGTCTGGTTTTGCCAGGGAAGGGCTTTTATTTCAGGGCCGGAGAATGGCATGGGGCTGAGAAGGGGCATAGAGTATGTACATCCCGTGTCCCAGCCCAGGCCTCGGCAGTGGTTTGATTTCCAGATGTCCTTGTTCCCTTTAGGATCACCAGTGCCTTGGTTTGGGGCATGTGGGGCAGGATGGATGGATGGATGGATGGATGGATGGATGGATGGATGCAGAGGGGATGCAGGTTTGTGCCCTGGGCACGTTGTTCATCCTCCATCAGATATTAAGGATTTCCCTCACATCAGTCCTTCCTCTGCAGTTGCCAAATCCTTGCTGAGGATCTGGCCTCTTATGTTTTTCCAGCCTGCTCCTTCCTTATAAATATTCCTCTTTTTTTTTTTTTTTCCCCTATCTTCAGTGGTTCTCCATCTTCCCGTTTTGCCGAGAGAGACCAGCAGAAAAATAAGAAGCGGATTACTAAGGATTTATTAACATCTCAAATCCAGCTCCTCTGGTTTTCTGAAGAGCTGAGTGAACCCGTCAGAGTGTATGGAACTGGTGCTCTTCCTTTCTGCTCCTTTTTAAGATGCGATGCTCAGCCCCAAACAGATGGGAACCTGTCAGCACAGCACGGGGATAATTACCCCTTGGAGCCACGGGAAGCTTCGTAACGGGTAGGAAGTTACTGCAGCCAATAATACTCTGCTTGATTATCTTATCAGATTTCTCAGGCTGAGCGTGTTGCTAGGCCCCGTTATTTCTTGGAAGAAACACCAAGAAAAACCTTGTTTCCTTAGGGATTTGTATATTTCCATAGGTGAATCCTCTTTGAAGCTGTGGAGCAGCTCTGCCACAGCGGGTGTCCTGCCTGGGGAGGGACGATATCCTGCAACAGAGGTGTGGAGATATCAAGGATGTGCAATAACAAGGAATAGTGTAAATATTAAATAAATTAACCTGATGATTGCTTCTGTCATGCTTTGGGCATTGAACAGTCCCGTGTTCCTGGTGCCAAAGCTCATGGCACAAGCTGTTTTTTGGAGATTCACATACAAACTCACACATCTCTTGCTGTTGGATCCCTCCAGGCAGCGGGAGAATCATAAATCTTCATTTTTTTTGTGGACAGTCAGGCCCGGTGCGTCACCCTCACCTCTGCCAGCAAGAGAGGGTGAGGAGTTCAGGCATTCTCATCCTGGCTTTTCTTTTTTCTTATTTTTCTCTAGGTCTGGAGGCTGGCGGAGTGAAAAATCCTGCTGCAGCAAAGCGGAGTAGTGGATCTAACCCTCATGAGCAGGCACCAGGAAGCCAGTAGGTATTTGCGTGCGGCTTGTCACAGACCATGAAACCCACTATTATTCCTAAAAGAATAGCAAACCTGCTCTTTTCAGTACTTCAAAAAGAAAAGGAAAACAAATTTAAAAGCCTTTCTTAGTGTTGAAAAAAAACCCCGGCTTCTGAGATGGACGTGTGTATGATGCTTGCAGTCACCTGAGCAAGTAATTCCACTCCCCCCCTCCCCTTGAAAACACCTTTCCCTTGAGCATCTGTAAGTATTTTACAAATATTAGCGAATTTACAGTTTGTTTGTGGGAAGGAAAATTATTCCCATCCTTCCTTTCTAGATAAGGCAACCCAAGGCAGAAAGAAGTTTCGTATACAACCAGGCGAGGACTTCAGGAGCCCTCATTCCCTGCTCCCAGTCATAACCAAAGCTTAATTCCACAGCACTTGTAAAAGGCAGATTCGGAGCCGTGCAGCTATTTGAGATTTTATTCCACCACCCACAGGCCCTTTTGTAGCAATCTGCTCCCTGCTTGCTGGCACTGCTATTAATTATGGTCTGCCGTGCTGTCGTACCTGGGGCTGCAGTTGCATTTCCAGGGTGTAAACCCTTGTTTATTTGCATAATGGCTGAAGTACTTTCCCCCCCTATTCCTGGGATGCTGTTTAGTATGAAAACTCTTTGTTCTGGGGAGCTGACTTTCTTGTATATTTATATATTATAAATTATTTGCTTTTTGTGTGTGTGTGTATATACATAAAAATAGAGAGAATATATATATTCTAATTATATGTATGTTACATCTCTGCTCAGAAAAATAGAACAAGGCATTGGGAGAGTAGAATTCTTTTATCATGTTTAAATTAATTTACAGCTGCTTGTATTGTATTAGCACAGCTTCTCCCAACCTGGAAAAGACTCCTGGGAAAAGGGGGTGAACCAGGGTGTGAGGGGCTTGGGAAGGTGAAAGGGAGAATGAAAAGCAACTGATATATTACTTCTTTTTCCAATAATGCAATGTGGTCATAGCCATTGGAAGGAGGTACAGAAAGTGGTGACATTCTCTTCAGAAGGGCACAGGGTAATTAGAAGAAAATTATAGTCTTGATTCAAACCTCAATTACATCAGATTTTATCCTTGATATGTCCTGGGAACACCTCCTGATAATGATGTGTTATTACTAAGACAGAAAAGGATGTCTTTAAAAAAAAAAATCCTTGTATTCTTATAGTGTCAATTAAAAGACTACAAGATGAAAATAATTCCCATCCTGCTTCGAATTTCACATAAAATGACCAATAATCCTTTGCATGTTTTATTTTGAAAACAAAGCAGTCCAAAAGGAAGATTTTTTCTTTAATATTAAGACTGTATTCCATGCAGATAATCCATAGTAAATACATTGCATTAAAAGACAGTTAAAGTGCCTTTAGTCCCCCAAAATAGTCCAACTGTGCTGTAAATTCAAGTATGTGGAAAGTAGGCCTTTAGTTATAAAGAGAATATTTTTTTTAATGTGGGTCCTGCTCCCTTTGATGTTGAAAATGGGGGGAGGGGGAGGGTTAAGCCCCCAACTCCTGTGGGAGCAGAACCAACCTCGCGTTGGTCTCTGCTAAACCCTGTGCTGTGATTTCCCACCTGCAGGACACGGACTGATAGCCAAGGAGCAGGTTCCTGATGACATTTTCTACCTGATGACAGAGCCACACGTTCAGCAGTTGCCACCAATGGGGCTTGGAAAGACAAATGAGGAGCCAGAGCCACTGTTTGTATTTTGTATCCTCTTTTAACCAGCTGAGCCAGGGCCTGAGCACAGCCAAGAGCCCCAGCCCCTGTTATAGCTATAAAATATACAGGTTGATATACACAGACATTACAC
>NW_015091098.1:532038-557916 GCF_001431845.1 Calidris pugnax | reverse complement strand
TTTAGGATCACCAGTGCCTTGGTTTGGGGCATGTGGGGCAGGATGGATGGACGGATGGATGGATGGATGGATGGATGCAGAGGGGATGCAGGTTTGTGCCCTGGGCACGTTGTTCATCCTCCATCAGATATTAAGGATTTCCCTCACATCAGTCCTTCCTCTGCAGTTGCCAAATCCTTGCTGAGGATCTGGCCTCTTATGTTTTTCCAGCCTGCTCCTTCCTTATAAATATTCCTCTTTTTTTTTTTTTTTCCCCTATCTTCAGTGGTTCTCCATCTTCCCGTTTTGCCGAGAGAGACCAGCAGAAAAATAAGAAGCGGATTACTAAGGATTTATTAACATCTCAAATCCAGCTCCTCTGGTTTTCTGAAGAGCTGAGTGAACCCGTCAGAGTGTATGGAACTGGTGCTCTTCCTTTCTGCTCCTTTTTAAGATGCGATGCTCAGCCCCAAACAGATGGGAACCTGTCAGCACAGCACGGGGATAATTACCCCTTGGAGCCACGGGAAGCTTCGTAACGGGTAGGAAGTTACTGCAGCCAATAATACTCTGCTTGATTATCTTATCAGATTTCTCAGGCTGAGCGTGTTGCTAGGCCCCGTTATTTCTTGGAAGAAACACCAAGAAAAACCTTGTTTCCTTAGGGATTTGTATATTTCCATAGGTGAATCCTCTTTGAAGCTGTGGAGCAGCTCTGCCACAGCGGGTGTCCTGCCTGGGGAGGGACGATATCCTGCAACAGAGGTGTGGAGATATCAAGGATGTGCAATAACAAGGAATAGTGTAAATATTAAATAAATTAACCTGATGATTGCTTCTGTCATGCTTTGGGCATTGAACAGTCCCGTGTTCCTGGTGCCAAAGCTCATGGCACAAGCTGTTTTTTGGAGATTCACATACAAACTCACACATCTCTTGCTGTTGGATCCCTCCAGGCAGCGGGAGAAACATAAATCTTCATTTTTTTTTTGTGGACAGTCAGGCCCAGTGCGTCACCCTCACCTCTGCCAGCAAGAGAGGGTGAGGAGTTCAGGCATTCTCATCCTGGCTTTTCTTTTTTCTTATTTTTCTCTAGGTCTGGAGGCTGGCGGAGTGAAAAATCCTGCTGCAGCAAAGCGGAGTAGTGGATCTAACCCTCATGAGCAGGCACCAGGAAGCCAGTAGGTATTTGCGTGCGGCTTGTCACAGACCATGAAACCCACTATTATTCCTAAAAGAATAGCAAACCTGCTCTTTTCAGTACTTCAAAAAGAAAAGGAAAACAAATTTAAAAGCCTTTCTTAGTGTTGAAAAAAAACCCCGGCTTCTGAGATGGACGTGTGTATGATGCTTGCAGTCACCTGAGCAAGTAATTCCACTCCCCCCCTCCCCTTGAAAACACCTTTCCCTTGAGCATCTGTAAGTATTTTACAAATATTAGCGAATTTACAGTTTGTTTGTGGGAAGGAAAATTATTCCCATCCTTCCTTTCTAGATAAGGCAACCCAAGGCAGAAAGAAGTTTCGTATACAACCAGGCGAGGACTTCAGGAGCCCTCATTCCCTGCTCCCAGTCATAACCAAAGCTTAATTCCACAGCACTTGTAAAAGGCAGATTCGGAGCCGTGCAGCTATTTGAGATTTTATTCCACCACCCACAGGCCCTTTTGTAGCAATCTGCTCCCTGCTTGCTGGCACTGCTATTAATTATGGTCTGCCGTGCTGTCGTACCTGGGGCTGCAGTTGCATTTCCAGGGTGTAAACCCTTGTTTATTTGCATAATGGCTGAAGTACTTTCCCCCCCTATTCCTGGGATGCTGTTTAGTATGAAAACTCTTTGTTCTGGGGAGCTGACTTTCTTGTATATTTATATATTATAAATTATTTGCTTTTTGTGTGTGTGTGTATATACATAAAAATAGAGAGAATATATATATTCTAATTATATGTATGTTACATCTCTGCTCAGAAAAATAGAACAAGGCATTGGGAGAGTAGAATTCTTTTATCATGTTTAAATTAATTTACAGCTGCTTGTATTGTATTAGCACAGCTTCTCCCAACCTGGAAAAGACTCCTGGGAAAAGGGGGTGAACCAGGGTGTGAGGGGCTTGGGAAGGTGAAAGGGAGAATGAAAAGCAACTGATATATTACTTCTTTTTCCAATAATGCAATGTGGTCATAGCCATTGGAAGGAGGTACAGAAAGTGGTGACATTCTCTTCAGAAGGGCACAGGGTAATTAGAAGAAAATTATAGTCTTGATTCAAACCTCAATTACATCAGATTTTATCCTTGATATGTCCTGGGAACACCTCCTGATAATGATGTGTTATTACTAAGACAGAAAAGGATGTCTTTAAAAAAAAAAATCCTTGTATTCTTATAGTGTCAATTAAAAGACTACAAGATGAAAATAATTCCCATCCTGCTTCGAATTTCACATAAAATGACCAATAATCCTTTGCATGTTTTATTTTGAAAACAAAGCAGTCCAAAAGGAAGATTTTTTCTTTAATATTAAGACTGTATTCCATGCAGATAATCCATAGTAAATACATTGCATTAAAAGACAGTTAAAGTGCCTTTAGTCCCCCAAAATAGTCCAACTGTGCTGTAAATTCAAGTATGTGGAAAGTAGGCCTTTAGTTATAAAGAGAATATTTTTTTTAATGT
The DNA here is from genome assembly GCF_001431845.1 of Calidris pugnax. Taxonomy (NCBI): domain Eukaryota; kingdom Metazoa; phylum Chordata; class Aves; order Charadriiformes; family Scolopacidae; genus Calidris; species Calidris pugnax. The sequence goes on along the minus strand of NW_015091098.1, from coordinate 555,263 downwards.
GGGTCCTGCTCCCTTTGATGTTGAAAATGGGGGGAGGGGGAGGGTTAAGCCCCCAACTCCTGTGGGAGCAGAACCAACCTCGCGTTGGTCTCTGCTAAACCCTGTGCTGTGATTTCCCACCTGCAGGACACGGACTGATAGCCAAGGAGCAGGTTCCTGATGACATTTTCTACCTGATGACAGAGCCACACGTTCAGCAGTTGCCACCAATGGGGCTTGGAAAGACAAATGAGGAGCCAGAGCCACTGTTTGTATTTTGTATCCTCTTTTAACCAGCTGAGCCAGGGCCTGAGCACAGCCAAGAGCCCCAGCCCCTGTTATAGCTATAAAATATACAGGTTGATATACACAGACATTACACGGTCTGCTTTGAAGTGAGCCCCAACACTGGGTTTGTCAGAATCTAGAGGAAAAACCTCGGGATGTGGCTCGAGAAGCCACAGAATGAAAGCAAAATTAAACTCTTTTTATGTCAGTCATCATCGTCACGGTCTTGCTCCGGCACTCGAGACTCGCAAGATTAACCGGCATCTTGCAGTCAAGAGTCACCCAAGAACAGAGGATTGATCCCGGTGCTTTCAACTCCATGCAGCCAACATTATACCTCAGCCCAGACTCTCCTGTTCTCTTCATCTGAGTGGTACTTGTTGATGGTAAAGACATTTTTCTCTTTTTTCTAGGCATCGGCAACATCACCGTTGGGCTTTCTGGAATTTAATAGACAACCTCTTCTCTACCACTACAAAAGATTGCTCCCTGCTGACTCACGAGCTTCCCAGGAGTGAACTTCAAGGGTCCAGAGCTAGACCTCATAGCTAAAGGTAGGACTGAATACTTATTTTTATTCTCCTCCTTGAGACACAGCATCTAAGCACATTGGTTCTCCAGTGGGAGCTGCTGGTTGAATCCAGACCTTCAGCTCAGAGCACAGACGTGACTATGGGCAGTGACTTCTCCATCTCCTCTACCACAAGGTCTTGGAGGTGATGGATTGGAGCTGTTAACCTGACAAACCCAAACCCTATTCCTCGGTAGAAGACAGACCAAACATCTGTTACACAGCTACAGAAAAGCCCGGTTTGATTTGTTTCTTTCCTTAAAGGAAAAATAGAAAAAAGAAAAGAAAAAAAAAAGCCTTTTTTTTACTCCAGGCACTCAGAACTTGGCATCTCCCCTGAAGTGCAGGTATTTTATGCATCTCAGCTGTTTCTGTGCTACAGCACGTGGGTGGTGTTATTCTCCACCTGAGGAGCTGATCCTCTTCTGAATCCTCCCAAGATCCTGGCTGCAGTAACGCCGCAGTGATTTATACAGCTCAATCACACTCTATTGAAAGTCTGTTTTCTTTTAAATCCGCAGCATTTCATTTAAATCCTGGCTGCTGGATGTTACCTAAGCAGGTCTAGGGGCTCTAGGGGAGAGGAGTACCCAAATCTGGCTGTTATTGGGTATGCACGTTCAGAAAACCGGTAAAAACAAGGCCGTTATTTGAAAAGACTTAAATCAAGATAAAATTCCTTCCCAGCTCATAACCATTTCAGCAGGGATCAGGTCCTGGGCAAAAACTAGACAACAGCATCCCTTTGGATTCTTTCTTACTTCAAGGAAATGGGGGTGAAAAAAACCAACCTTCCAGCTGAAAGCTTTATTTGGGAATAAAGTTTATCTTCAACATATGTCTAAAGAGAGACTGTGTGGGCCATAAGGACTTGGCACGACTCAGTCTGACTTACCCTGTTTGAGCATTTTGGTGCTTTTATGCCATAATAAGATGCAGCAAAAGTCTCCCTAGTGGCTATGTGTGAGAAAGTATAATCTGGGGTCTAAATGCCACAAAGCATCCATATTTATCTTTAATGGCTATATAAATTCAGCAGATGAGAAGGAAAACATTAATTAGACAGACCCTGCCTTTGGCAGTAATCACCACCAGTGACAGCTGAACCAGCCAGTGGATAAAATATGCACGAAACATGATTATCAGAATAAATAACTGAGGATCAAGAGAAAATTAAAGGAAAAAAAAAAAGGGGGGGGAAAAAAAGCCACACAGAACCAACACCATTTTTGGTGGGGGAAATAAAACTTTACCTTTTACTAGACTTTGGACACTCTCTCTTTTGGTTTTTTATATACAATCTTTCCCCAGTTTAGGGCCTGATCCTGTGGCTGGTGTCTGTGGCAGTGGGGTAGAGTGTTTCTGCAGGTCAGTGGTGAATTCTGATTGCACAGAAGGAGTAGAAAACCCTGAGAAGGTTGAGTGTCGAAGCCCTTAGGGTCAGAGTCTGGAGTCACAATACACCTACAAATCCAGACCAGGGGCCTATCACAGACATCATACAATTTAAAAAAATAGAAAAAAATGCCACTGACTTGAGTGGGCTTTAAAAACCATGATGTTAACAAGGTGATTTTTAGATTTTCTTTTCATGGTATCAAGGCATGTATGCCTTCACTCCTTATTTATGTGAAATGCCCATGAATAAGCTCGGATTTACTTCAGGATTTAGCCCGTGGGAGGCCACGTTAGTGCTCTGTCCCCATCCTCATCCATCAAAACCTCCTCTGTTCCTGCTGGAGTAGTGGCCATGCCACAAGGACGTATTTTGAAGGAATCTAAGATTTAATTTTTTTCCACACTCTGTCTCTGTCTTTGGGGTTGTAGTTTGTAATTTAGCAAAGTAATTAGATGCCATAAAGTGCATCAGAGCCGTTGGCTCACAAACATCCTGAAGGTGAATCCTCCATGGCGTTTTGCCCTTAAAATAAATGAAATTTCCCTTTCTCTTGGAGCAGGGGGTGGAAGCTTCTGCTTTGCAGGGAGGGGAGGGCAGGGAGTTGAAGCCATGGGTGGTGGAAGACCAATGGCAGGATGAAAAGACAAGGGCACGAGGCTTCTCGGCCACGAAGACAAAATTAAAAGAAGGCGAAGGGGGGAGCGGAGAAAGGGACAGAGCTGGGGGAGAGGGGGAACAGGAGAGGGGATGGGAGTCCTGGAAAGCCAACCCCACCTCTCCTGGGCCACCACCAGCACCTACCACCAGCCTGTCCCTGCAGAGGGGAGGAGAGAACCAGCCCAACTCTCCTGAGTGCAGGCAGAGCCAGCGTCCCGCAAAAATCTACCGTCCTGCTGTCCCCAAGAGCCTGCTGCTTGAGGAAACCGTGTATTTTGCCCATCCCCAGATTTGCCCCTGCTTTGTTGCCCCTGTTGACTCCCAGTGGAGGAGGGAAGAGGTCAGCCCCACACAGGGAGAGGGGAAAACCCAACCACAACACAAAAAAGCCAGGCCAAACCAAAACTTTGACTGTGCTCCTTTCTCCAGGGCTTCGGTGCTGGGCTGCCAGGAGAGACCCATGTCACCCCTGACCATCACCAAGCTTCTGCTTTGCAGGGAGGGGAGGGCAGGGAGTTGAAGCCATGGGTGGTGGAAGACCAATGGCAGGATGAAAAGACAAGGGCACGAGGCTTCTCGGCCACGAAGACAAAATTAAAAGAAGGCGAAGGGGGGAGCGGAGAAAGGGACAGAGCTGGGGGAGAGGGGGAACAGGAGAGGGGATGGGAGTCCTGGAAAGCCAACCCCACCTCTCCTGGGCCACCACCAGCACCTGCCACCAGCCTGTCCCTGCAGAGGGGAGGAGAGAACCAGCCCGACTCTCCTGAGTGCAGGCAGAGCCAGCGTCCCGCAAAAATCTACCGTTCTGCTGTCCCCAAGAGCCTGCTGCTTGAGGAAACCGTGTATTTTGCCCATCCCCAGATTTGCCCCTGCTTTGTTGCCCCTGTTGACTCCCAGTGGAGGAGGGAAGAGGTCAGCCCCACACAGGGAGAGGGGAAAACCCAACCACAACACAAAAAAGCCAGGCCAAACCAAAACTTTGACTGTGCTCCTTTCTCCAGGGCTTCGGTGCCGGGCTGCCAGGAGCGTCCCATGTCACCCCTGACCGTCACCGCTGCAGGCTCTGCTGTCCCCTGTGGAATCCAGGTGAGTCCCAGCCTCCCGTCACCCCGACTCCTTCTTTGTAATTGCTCCATTGGGTCTTTTTTTCCTCTACTTGCTCTTTCTTTTCCAAGAGGGGAAAGACTTTGCAATAGAATAAGAGAAGACTCCAACAGTTGAGAGGCGGGAGGTTCGAGACGCGGGGGGAGAAGCGCTCAGCACTGTTCTGCTTCCACGAAGCCCTCCTTCTCCTGGCTGCTTGGCTCCACCTCCGAGTACGTGGCGTGGTTGGTGTGATTTCGGAATTTCATGGCAGGCCAGCGATGGGGCCGTCGCTGTGGACAGAGACAAAGACCCATCAGAAGGTGTGACAGAGCCCCAGAGTCTGCGGGGAAAAGGGAAACTCGGTCCTGAAACCTACACAAGGCTGTCTTTGTGAAGGTTTGACTTCTTATTAATAAAAATAATTTTTTAAAAATAACTTCCTGCTTAAAAGAATTCATTACGAGGCATCGATCTCACTGAGCTGACCCGCTTTTAAGTGAAATCTCACGTCAGCCTCAGAACAAGGGTGGCCTCTGCAGCCGTGGATCATAGAATCATAGAATCATTGAGGTTGGAAGAGACCCTTGGGATCATCGAGTCCAACCATCTCCCCTACTCTACAAAGTCCTCCCCTACACCATGTCCCTCAGCACTGCATCTAAACGGCCCTTCAACACAGCCAGGGGTGGGGACTCCACCCCCTCCCTGGGCAGCCTGTTCCAATGCCCCACCACTCTTTGGGTGAAAAATTCCTTCCTAATGTTCAGTCTAAACCTCCCCTGTTGGAGCTTGAAGCCGTTCCCTCTCGTTCTGTCACTAATTACCTGGGAGAAGAGCCCAGCACCAACCTCTCTACAGTGTCCTTTCAAGTAGTTGTAGAGAGTGATGAGGTCTCCCCTCAGCCTCCTCTTCCTCACACTAAACAGCCCCAACTCCCTCAGCCGCTCCTCATACGATTTGTTTTCCAGCCCCCTCACCAGCTCCGTTGCCCTCCTCTGCACTCGCTCCAGCACCTCCAGATCTCTCTTGGATTGAGGTGCCCAAAACTGGACACAACACTCGAGGTGTGGCCTCCCCAGTGCTGAGTCCAGGGGCACAATCACCTCCCTGATGGACATGGCCTTCCCCTGTGACCACCTGCACCTCAGCTCCCTGTCTGCTCTCTCGCTGCAAAACAGGGACACATTGTCCCTTCTCGGCCAGGTGCAGATAAATGCATCAAACATCAAGTGCTCAGAGGTGGAGGCCGTGAAGATCAGTTCTCTGGAGCCTGTCTCTGCGAACGGGACAGACGGAGGACGGCCACGCACTCAAGGAAAAAGCCAGCGAGTAGAAAGGAGGAGGGAGCCAGACTCTTTTCAGTGGTTCCCAGTGAGAGGACGAGGGGCAACGGGCACAAGTTGGAACAGAAGAGGTTCCACTCAAATATGAGGAGAAACTTCTTCACGGTGAGGGTGGCAGAGCCCTGGAACAGGCTGCCCAGGGAGGGTGTGGAGTCCCCTTCCTTGGAGATTTTCAAACCCCACCTGGATGCTCCTGAGTAACATGCTCTGACAAGCTCTGGGCAATCCTGCTTCAGCAGGGGAGTTGGACTAAATGATCTCTATGGTCCCTTCCAACTTTAAAAATTCAGTGAAATTCAGTGAAAAGGAGAGAGGCTGAGGGCAAAGTGTTGCTCATTCCCTCTGTGGGGGCTCCTGTGCCAGGATTCATCCCACTTGTACCCTCCTCGGGATCCTACACCACGCCGGCTTCTGGCTTCGAGCAGCAGATGGAGATTGTTGGACCCCCCACCTTTCCGAGAATTAAAATCTTCCGTTTCGAGCGTTCTCCCCACCCCTCACGCAGCAGCTGATGGCCCTGCATCCAGCAGTAAAGGCTGATAATTTTAGTCAACGAAACCCAGCTGGGGGGGTTGGGAAGGCAGGGAGATCAATTATCCCCCCGCTCCAGCCCAGCCCTCCGACCGGGCGGCGTGTGTCACCTGCTCCTGCGAGGAGGTGGAGGAGTCTAACGTTGCATGGGGGGAGGGAAAAATAAAAAAAAAAAAGGCAAAAACATGTGAAAGGGAGCAAAATAAACCAGTGTGGGAGGGAGAGAGCCTAAGTTTAAAACACCATCAGCTGATGGTTGGGAGATGAGCTGTGACCATGAAGAAAAACTCAGGTGCAAACTCTGCCAAAGTGCCACTCTCCTCTTCTCTTTGCTCTTCTTTTTAGGGGCCTAGAAAATCTCTCTTATGAGGAAGGGCTGAGGGACTTGGGGCTTTTTAGTCTGGAGAAGAGAAGGCTGAGGGGGGATCTGATCAACACCTATAAATACTCAAAGGGTGGGTGTCAGGAGGGAGGGGCCAGGCTTTTTTCAGTGGTGCCCAGGGACAGGACAAGAGGGAACGGGCACAAACTTGAATATAAGAAGGTCCATCTAAATTTGAGGAGGAACTTCTTTGTTGTGAGGGTGGCAGAGCCCTGGCAGAGGCTGCCCAGGGAGGTGGCGGAGTCTCCTTCTCTGGAGACATTCAAACTCCCCCTGGACACGTTCCTGTGGGACCTGCTCTGGGTGGCCCTGCTCTGGCAGGGGGTTGGATGGGATGATCTCCAGAGGTCCCTTCCAACCCCACATCATTCTGTGATTCTCTAGGTTTGTGTTGGGAGCTGAGGAAGAGAAAACTGGGGAGGGTGAAGGTTCTCCACTCACCTCAATGAAGAAGAGGGCAGCGTTGGAGGTGGGATGGCTGTTGATGTAAATCCCAGCCAGGATAATCGCGGCCACCAGCAGCACGGCCAGGACGATGCCCACGATGGTCCCCGTGTGAATTGGGGCACCTCCTTTCTTGGCAGGAAGGCTGCTGCCCAGACCTGCAAATAAAAGGCTGCAGTTGAGTCTCAAACTGTGCCGAGACCTCGGCAGAAGAAAGGACAGCCAAGAAAATAAAAGGCGAGACCTTTGAGGGCTCTGCACGTACGAGTGAGGAACTTCAACTGCTGCTGTGGGGAAGATGCACCAGAGAGATGTCTGAGCTCTGGCATCCCTTTCAGATGCTGGCAGGAGCTGGTTTGAGAGGGGACTAAGCCACCACCACACCGTAACCCCCCCTCCAAGCCATATTCTTTATACATTGGCTGCTCGCTCTGGTAGAAAGCCATTAGCCAGATGCTGGGGGGGGGTCCTCAGTGTGTCCCACCCCCAGCTCACCCTCATCCTCAGCTGTGAATACCCCATTGCTCAGAGCTACAATGGGAGGATGGGGCATCTATCAACAGTGACATTACCAGCCAGTTGGGGAGCAATTTGGCTGAAACTGGGAAGATCATACATTTCAAAGGCCCCACGGCTGCGAAGGAACTCATTCTGCCCCCAGTTTAACCAGTTTAACCTCCCCGAGCTGCTTTCGGGTCAGAGGGATGGGCTGGTGGTTTGTCCACGGCCGCAGTCCTTGCAAACAGGGCTCGGATCCTTCCCAGACTCTGGAATTAGCAAGAGAATGACAGCAACAATCTGGTTCCCTGCCCTTGGAGCTGCTGGATGGGCCTGGACTGAGGATTTGCAGGAACAGGGATGAAAAAGGCAGAGCTGGGCTAAGGCCACATTTTAAATGAGGATTTTACGCCGCTCTTTGGCACTGCTGGGGAAGTTCAAAAGAAAAAAAAGGACTTTGCGTCTAGGCAAAAACTGCAAAGAAAGGGAATTGCGTGGAAAAAGAAAACTCATCATCTCAGTTTGCAGAGCGGGACGAAGCGACTCTCACTTTTCACTACATTCACTACTACATTTCACTACCTTCAGTGGGTGCAGAGGAGGCAAAAGAAAACTCATCATCTCAGTTTGCAGAGTGGGACGAAGCGACTCTCACTTTTCACTACCTTCACTACTACATTTCACTACTTTCAGCGCCTGCAGAGGAGGGCAACGAAGCTGCTGAAGGGCCTGGAGAATAAATCTTATGAAGAGCGATTGAAGGAGCTGGGACTGTTCAGTTTGAGGAAGAGGAGGCTGAGGGGAGACCTCATCACTCTCTACAGCTACTTGAAAGGACACTGTAGAGAGGTTGGTGCTGGTCTCTTCTCACAGGTCATTAGCGATAGAACAAGAGGGAATGGCTTCAAGCTCCAACAGGGGAGGTTTAGACTGGACATTAGGAAACAATTCTTCACAGAAAGAGTGGTCAGAGACTGGAAGAGGCTGCCCAGGAAGGGGGTTGAGTCACGTCTTTGGATTAGTTTAAGAGTCCTTTAGATGTGGTGTTGGGGGATATGGTGTAGGGGAGAACTTTGTAGAGTAGGGTTGATGGTTGGACTCGATGATCCCAAGGGTCTTTTCCAACCTGAATGATTCTATGATTCTACATGAAATGGCCTTAACGAGGGTAAGGACAAGAGGAACCTTCTCCTGGTGGTGTCCCTCTGGCCCCAGTTCCACGGGCCCACCCCACTGACCGAGCACAACTCCCCAGTGCCTTTTATTCCAACATAACACGTTTCCACCAGGAACGAATGTGAGAGAGGATGAAGGGCTTACCTTCACTTCCTGCATACTGATTGAGCTTCGTGTCATCTAAGAGAAGAAAACAAGGCAAGAAAAATAATGTTAGGAGCCTTTTGTGATATTCTGGGTGCTTCCCACCTGCTTCCATCCCTCTCTAGTGGGGCCACTGACAGAACATGCCTCTTGCACAGCATTTACGTGGTCAGGGAGAGTCTTAGACCCCTGAGTTTGGTGGCAGCGTGTGGCGTGGGGGTTATTGTGGTTCTTCACAAAGGTGGCACCTGGAGCACAAACCTCTGAGGAAACCAGTCTTTAAATCAGTGTGTGATGGGGAATAAATGAACGCTGGATGGACCCAGCATTGGGTGCCTGTGCTCAGACCGTGGTGTTTGCAGCAATTCGTACACCACCACCAAATCACGGGGGTGTCACGCCAGAAATGTCTCACGTGGGGAGGGCCAAAATCCAAATTTCATTCCTTGTCTCACTCTGGAGGCACCAGGATGCGTCGTACGAGGCTTCACGCCTCAACCCTCCCCACCCTCACAATTCCAGCTCAAATCCCAGCCCAGGATTATTCCTGCTGGGCTTCCAGGTTTGCCCAGAGGTGACCGGTGGGTCAGCCACGTTCCCGGAGCTGTGGGTGAGCGGGGCCAGGAGCTGGGCTGGCTGGGGAGGACGCCGAGGGCTGGGTCCCCTTCCTTGGCTTCTCTCCCTCCTTTGCTCCGCTTCTCCAGATAAAGTTCGCTGCCTGATGCAGCTGGTGGTTTGTTTCCTTCCAAGATTACAAATTAACTTCATGCTCGGCTACGTCACAGAAAAGCCTCTTGTGCTTTTTCCAAGAACTGGCGATGAGTTGGAAAATAATCTCAGTGGTGATGTTACCCCCCCCCCCCCTCCTTTTAATTGCTCCTTTCAAAGTCAACTCTGCCAACCAGGCGCTCCCTTCCTCCCCCCCCCCTCAACTCCTTCCCATTGCTGAAGGACAATTACTAATGTTCCTTTCTATTTATTCTAATTAGCAGTTTGCGTTAGGGACTATTAAGCAGGGAAATTGAAGTGATACCTGCCGCTAGGATCCGAGGAGCCAGCCCTGTGTTAATGGGATTATCAAGCTTTAGAACAAGGGTGTCTCCAGGGGAAACCAGGGTCCTCATGTGGAGCTTTCCTCCAGCTTTCCTCCGCTGGAACGAGCTCCGTTGCCGAGCAGAGGGCAATCACAAGCCCGTGCTGGCAACCTGGGGCCACCAGACAGGACCAGGCACATCAAAGCATGAGCCCCTGTAGACAGCATTAACCTCTTACGCTGCTGGAGGGGTCTGTCCACCAGGGACTCGTCGCTCGTTGACCTTCACAAATGTGTAAAAAGGCTGTAAAACTCTTCCTACTGGAGGGTTTCATCTCTCGCTCCGAGTCTCACCTCTTGGGCTCCCCTTCCTTCTCCTTCCCACTGCTCCCACCCCTGCCCTGTCCTTCAAAGCCGGGGTTTTATTGTATTTATGTGGATATGAGGCTTTATGAGGCCTTGGAGTGACAGAGCTCTCCAGGGGTAGGCATCCCTGAGGATGGGGTGTCCCTGCAGCAGCCGCTCCCCCCACCAGGCCCTACCTTCTGTAGTGAGGCTGTCGATGAAGAGCGAGGACGTGGCAGTGGTGACATCCTCATCCAGCGGTGAGAAAGAGCTGTCAGGAGGTGCTGAATAGTGGTCACCTTCTGCTAAATCCTCGCAGGTCTTCTGGGCTGACTGGAAAGACAATGGAGAACAGCTACGTTTCCCAGCTCTCCTCCAGCAAGAGTGCCAGGGAGCCACTGGTGAGGACTGGGCTTCCCCGAGCTCTTGGGGTTCAAACCCTGGAGTGCAGGCAGGAGACCTGGGCCAGAAGTGCCAGGGAAACTCTCGCTCCGAGTCTCACCTCTTGGGCTCCCCTTCCTTCTCCTTCCCACTGCTCCCACCCCTGCCCTGTCCTTCAAAGCCGGGGTTTTATTGTATTTATGTGGATATGAGGCTTTATGAGGCCTTGGAGTGACAGAGCTCTCCAGGGGTAGGCATCCCTGAGGATGGGGTGTCCCTGCAGCAGCCCCCCACCAGGCCCTACCTTCTGTAGTGAGGCTGTCGATGAAGAGCGAGGACGTGGCAGTGGTGACATCCTCATCCAGCGGTGAGAAAGAGCTGTCAGGAGGTGCTGAATAGTGGTCACCTTCTGCTAAATCCTCGCAGGTCTTCTGGGCTGACTGGAAAGACAATGGAGAACAGCTACGTTTCCCAGCTCTCCTCCAGCAAGAGTACCAGGGAGCCACTGGTGAGGACTGGGCTTCCCCGAGCTCTTGGGGTTCAAACCCTGGAGTGGAGGCAGGGGACCTGGGCCAGAAATGCCAGAAGTATGTGGAGGGGGTGACCTGGAGAAGAGAAGGAAGGTTTGGGACCCACTTAAGTAGGACCTGGCGAGGTCCTACAGCCTGAGCTTCTTGCATCGCTGGATGGCCTTACACAGGTCCTGTGACCTCCTCTTCCCTCACTTGGTTAACAGGAAGCAAAGCTGAGTTGTTGGTGGAAGGGAAAAAAAAAGAAAACCCAAACAAAAACAAACCAAAACCCAAAAAACTCCAATCAGAAACAGATGTTTTGTTAAAACCGATCGTTCTGAGAAAAAGGAACTAGCTCGTCCAATGTGGAGATAATTGTGCTAACAAGGACCAAAAAACAAAAGTATCACAAGGGCTAATTTCTTCATGCTTGGGACGAGCATGAGTAAGAGTCATGCTCCAGAAGGTGAAGAAAAACATATCCCAGTGTTCTCAAATTGCACCATTTGGCAACTTGTGGAGGTCTCTGCATCCTTTACTAACCATCTGGCACTGACCAGCACAGAAACCAGACCCCAGCAAGGCAAAGACTGGTAATTCTGGATGAGATGGACCAACTCTGGATGAGATGGACCACCTTTGAACTATCCCAATACACACATCCTCTGTGAAGAGACCCTCCTGTAATGGGAAGGGACATCCAAAGGGATACTCAGCCGTGGAACAGCACGGACAAAGCGGAGCTGAGTGTGAATTTTCAGAGCTGGGACATAGCCATTATTTGTGGGTTTTTTTTTTACAGTTGAGCATCTTTCCTGGCAGAGGAACTGAGAGAAGAAGGTCTCACCTCCTGGGCACAGCCGTAGGACAGCCACTCCTCCCGGTACCGGTCAAAGCCACTGGAACATCTGTGGAGAAAAGCAGCATCAACTGAGGCAGGTGAATTCCTGAGGCACAGCAACAGTAACGCTCCTTTGCCCACTCTGGGTGGGCACTGCTAATGATTTCTGAGCTGCCCGAGAGGCCCAAATGCCACCCCGATGGGCACTGGGACGCTTGGAGAAGCATATATCTGAGGACTGGAAAGATTATATGCAAATTGGTCTCCGAAGACATGGGGTTTCCAGTACAGCTGTGCTGGAAGGACCCAAATGTTCCTCTCCACGGAGGAAGAAAAGGGTCAGCCCCGCTTCTCCAAGGGAAACGGAGAAGCAGAGAAATAGGAAAAATATATAGACTGAGTCTGAATTTCCATTCCCTGGACTCCGTGCCAGGGTGAGGCCACGATCTCCACGAGAGTCGTGGGTTGGTTTTTTTCCAGCAACATCTGCACAGGAAAAACACATTAAAGAAATTATAAACTGCACGAGGAAAACACCAGCTAGAGAAACCTCTGCAGAAAGAGAGGGAGTGAAACAGCTCTCTGACCTTTGGGAAGCCTCTGGAGATCCCAAAATATGAATCAGGGGTTCAGCTCACAAAAGCACTAATTTACCCAACTACCAACCAGTAGAAGAGGAGAAGCCACAAAGAACTTGAGGTCCTGCTGAGCCACTGAGATCTTTGCTTGAAGCACAGTTCCTGTAACCATTCAGGGCTGGGCAAAAGCAAAAATACAAACTCCCCTCTCCAGAGGAGAGGACTTGGGTGAAATCATGGAGAACTGGACTCAGGATGTAAGTTCAGACCCTGGAAGCCACACAACCAACTGCCTTGGGAAAGATCATGTTGGCTTTGCAAAACCAAGATGGAAAGCCAACCAGAGAGCGGTGGGCTTGCTCTGGCTTGTGGTTTCCATCACACTTGTTGCTTATATTGTCCATTGGTAACTTGAACACCTCAGGACCATGCTGCTGACACGCAGTCACGGCTGTAGGAAGTACAGATTTTTAGCCAACACATCAAGAAGTCACCGTACCATAAAGTGAGAAAAGCAAACATCAGCCACAGCGACTCGGTTTTTGGAAGATTGGGTTTGCAAACACCGGGAATTTGGAGGAAGCAGAATGATGAAGTTCTTGAACCCCAGGGTTTCAGCCCAAACATGACTAAGCCCCCTGCCTTCCGAGTTTGGGTTTGCTCCAAAAGCAAACTGAAAGCGCTGAAGAATGATGTTCCCCCTGGCTCGGGTTGAATCCCAGCCCACCAAGAGGCACCGAATCAACACTGATTTATAGGGTCACTCCTGATGTCTCAGGATCTTTCCCCGTCCCAGCTGAAACTGCTGCATGTAAGGAAAGGGTGGAATGGAATGAGCCAACCCCATCCTGGGCTGCATCCCCAGCCCCGTGGCCACCAGGGCAAGGGGGGGATTCTGCCCCTCTGCTCCGCTCTGGGGAGACCCCCACCCAGTGCTGCCTCCAACTCTGGGGCCACCAACAGCAGAAGGACATGGAGCTGTTGGATGGGGCCAGAGGAGGCCCCAGAGATGCTGGGAGGGCTGGAGCCCCTCTGCTGGGAGGGGGGGCTGAGAGAGTTGGGGGGTTCAGCCTGGAGAAGAGAAGGCTCCAGGGAGACCTTAGAGCCCCTTCCAGTCCCTCAAGGGGCTCCAGGAGAGATGGGGAGGGACTCTGGATCAGGGAGGGGAGCCCTAGGAGGAGGGGGAAGGGTTTGACACCGAAAGAGGGGAGATGGAGATGAGATTTAGGAAGAAACTTTGCCCTCTGAGGGTGGTGAGAGCCTGGCCCAGGTTGCCCAGAGAGGCTGGGAGATGCTCCATCCCTAGAAACATCCCAGCTTAAGATGGACAGGACTCTGAGCAACCCGGTCTGGCTGGAGACGTCCCTGCTCATGGCAGGGGGTTGGACCAGACGGGCTTTAAAGGTCCCTTCCCACCCAAACAAGTCCTGAGCGTGCAGACAGGAGGAAGGAGCCCAGCGAGCGATGCCGGGGTGAGCTCTCGCAGGAGGCAGCTGGGGAAGGGGCAGCCCTGGAGCTTTCCTGGGACCACGGGGCATCTCCCAAACACGGCCGTCCCCGCGCCGCTGCCAGGATCTGTGTTATTGGGTCCTCTCCCCTGCCACCAGCTCTAAATAAATATTTCAGCAAAAACCTCATTAAACTCTCTCATGCTCCGTATGGCGCCGAGGAGCTGAAGGAGAGCAGGGAGCAGGATTGCTGCACGTCTGGGACCACAGTGGGGGCCAGCCCTGGCCTCCCAAATCCTCCATTTACCCCCCAAAAAGCAGCAAGTGCCCCCCACCCTTGCTGTCTCTCGTCCCCAACAAGGAGGGCATGTCCCTGTGATGAGCATCCCTGGCTCTCACCGACCTGCCACCCTTCAGACTCCAGCGCGTCCCAGCCTCCCTGCCCTGCACATCTCCTCTGTCTGAAATCACAGCCCAAGCCAGGACAAGTTTCAGCCCCCCATCCCATCTAAATTAATTAAAAAATGTGAGTTTTGCTTCTGGTCTCAACTTGTTCCAGCTGCTGCATCGGAACATCCAAGAACCCCAGCCTCGGGAAATGTCTCCTTTCAATGGCTTGTAATGGGAGATGGGATCACGCTTCACCTCGGCTTGGGGAGCAGCCCCCTCGCCAAAGCACAGAGCAACAAAGAGAAACCCAACAAGAAAAAAGGAAAATGATACTAAAAAAAAAGCAGCAGCACCCATACAGGCATCAGACCTGGAGTGGGACTTGCTCTCCCAACTCCAAAAATGTTATGAGAGAAGAAAAGGGAAGGAAACCCATCCCAGCTACCTCTGCAGGACGTGGCACCAGCTGCAGTTGAAGGTCAGCTCCGAGGCCACACACATTTCACAGCTCTGGTGCTGGAGACAAGCTGTAAAGAGAGAGGAGAGAGGTACTTGTGACACACCAGCATCTGCACGGGGACACGGGAGCGTGGGCTGGTGGCACGGGCAGAACCAGAGCGTGAAGAGATGAGTCTCTACCCCAACCTCCCTCTGCTGTGGACCTGCTGGAGAGGACTCCCAGTCCACCTGTAAATGTCCTCCCACTCTGCTTAGCTGGGAATTAAAACACATCTGAGCCTTTATACCATTTCTTAGTGCCCTGAGGGGGCTTCTCAGAAGGAAGGAAGCAACACCAACAGTTTAACCCTCTGTTGCTATGTCCATACTAAGTAGATCTGCAGAACATCTCCAGATCAGAAGGAAGGAAGCAACACCAACAGTTTAACCCTCCGTTGCTACGTCCATACTAAGTAGATCTGCAAGAACATCTCCACACTGGAGAGGACTAGCTGCTTGTAGAGCACCATCATGTGCTTGTCGTCCTGTCTAGAAAAGGTGGCCGAGAGGGCAAAAAAAAAAAAAAAAAGCCAAGGAAACCAGCAGTTTTAGCAAACCCCTCGGGAGCTCCCACCAGCCCACGGTGACAGAGCTGGGATCTGATCTGGGAATGGGAAACACCAACACCAGAGGTTCCCATCCTGTGTGACAGCACAGAACCCCACCAGGCAGCAGCATCCCCATCCCACCTGGACCTGGCACCCCTCTGCATCCCCCCCTACACTCCCCATCGCTTCTCCAGCCACAGGATCCCCGTCCTGCCCCCCACACCGGGGCAAACTCACCCCCCCAGCCCTGTGTTGCCTCATTTTCTGGTGTCCCCCAGCCCTGATCTCCTCCACCTTCCCATCCCGAGCTTCTCCCGAGCTCCCCGCCACGTGGAGGCAGCGAGGACCTCTGGAGAAGAGGCAGGGGCTAACCCAGTTCATCCACTTCTGACCTGAATAAGGCTAAAAATTAAACCCCCAGAAGAAAACGTGGAGTCTAGTTCTGTGGCTCCTCTGGAGATACTGCTCTCAGCTCCCCTGGCTGCTGGGGAAAAGCGAAATAGCAAGTCTTAAGGAGGAAAAAAAAAAAAAAAAAGAATTATTGCAGAATGCTTATTTATGATCTGCTTTGCAGTCACCCTGCCTGCTGTTAAAATTGTCATAAAATACCCTGGGGGAGACCATTTAAATGCATAACCTTGGGATCTTCGTGACAGATTTACTCTCCGCTCCGTATTTACGGACTGCACGACGGGCTCTGCGCATGTGTCCTTGGATCCCGACACTAAAAATGTATCCCTTTAACAGGATCCTTAAGGAATTTCATCAGAGTGTGGAGGCGGAGAAAATGTCTTGCCGACAGACCTGAAGTGAACCGGCGTCCAGCGAAAACTCGCTGCAGCTCAGGGAGCAAAAGAGAAGGGAGTTTCAGGAGATGGAGAGGTGGGAAATAAGGAACCAAAGTGGTGGAGAGAGAGGGGATCAAGAAGAGGGAAGGTGGAATTGCCTGCAGGTCCCTCCTTTGGCAGCTCTTCCCTTTCCTGCATCCCAGGCTCCTGCCTTGGTGATGGAGCAGCCAGACTGGCACGTTTTTGGGGTTTGCTGGTGGCCAGGGTTGACTCTGAGCTGATAAATCATCAGTACGTATGAGACATTTGGTGACAGCCACACAGACCTTCTCCCAAAGTCAGAAGGTCTAGGGAGACCCCCACCTCAGTGCTGCCTCCAGCTCTGGGGCCACCAGCATCAGAAGGACATGGAGCTGTTGGATGGGGCCAGAGGAGGCCATGGAGATGCTGGGAGGGCTGGAGCCCCTCTGCTGAGAAGGCGCCGGGGAGACCTTAGAGCCCCTTCCAGTCCCTCAAGGGGCTCCAGGAGAGATGGGGAGGGACTCTGGATGAGGGAGGGGAGCCCCAGGAGGAGGGGGAAGGGTTTGACACCGAAAGGGGGGAGATTGAGATGAGATTTAGGAAGAACTTGTTTGGTGGGAGGGTGGTGAGAGCCTGGCCCAGGTTGCCCAGAGAAGCTGTGGCTGCCCCATCCCTGGAGGGGTTCAAGGCCAAGGTTGGAGGGGGCTTGGAGCAACCTGGTGTGGGGGGAGGTGTCCCTGCCCAGGGCAGAGGGTGGCACTGGATGGTCTGTAAAGTCCCTTCAACCCAAACCATTCTGTGATTCTATGACTGGGGGTCCCTGGAGTGGGGGCAAGCTTCTCCCTGGCCATAGCCCACCCTCTCTTCATGGCTCTGGTGTGCAGGAGGAACCCAGCCGCAGCCACACACCCTTCCAGCACCCACCAAACCCGCCCTGGCTTCCCTCATTGGCTGTAAATAGGAGGCTTTTGGAGCTCTGGGGTGAAACTGCAGGAGGGAAACCCACGTTGGGGCACCACACCAGCCCGTCTGACTTACTGGGCAGCGGGGTGAACTCCACGGCTGACATGTTGGTGATCTTGCTGGTGTCCAGCTCCACGCGATGATACTCATAGATGGTCCGACGGCGGGACTCTGAAACACGGAGCCTTGGCTTTAGACCGACCAGAAGCCCACCCTGAGAAGGGGTTTCATCCCCAGCTTGTGGGGCTGCTGCTGCCCCCCAACCAGTTTCACCCCCAGCTTGTGGGGCTGCTGCTGCCCCCGCAATTGAAAGGCAAAGGTGGCCCCAGGTCTTGGGGTGGGAGAGGACAGGAGGTGCCGGGAAGGAGGAGGGGTGTGAGGGCACATCTCCTCTTCCCTCTTTTGCCAGGAGGAGCTCGGAGCTCCCTGTCCCCCTCTCCCCGCACCGGAGACTCCCGGGATGGCCGTGGTCCAGCCCTGCATCGCTCTAAACAAACACGGAGCTGCACAACACATTGCTGGTCGGTGACTCACGGGGCTGAGAGCCTCCCCCGTGCTCAGCGCTCGCCCAGAGCTCCCCACCACTCTCCCCAGCCCCCCCAGAGCCTCCTCCTTCCCTCCATCCCTCACGCCTTGCCCCCTCTTCCTTCTCTTTCCCCTTCATCCCGGGGGGGTTTATCCTGAATTCAGGCTTCTCCCGGATTTTCTCCCAGCATCTGCCACTAATTCACGTGGTGACACCAGCCAAGATGCTCCTCTGGCATCAGGCTTATCTGCGAGGACAATCAAACCTCTCTCTCCTTCCAGCCTGGCCACGGCTCCTTGCTCCTCTGCTCCACGCTTGGAGACCAGCAGATGAGCAGGACAACACGCTCTCCTCTCCAAATCCCCCCTTCTCCTTCCCTCCAAGACGTGGTTCTTCACCCCCTTAGGGTTTTTTTCGTGCCCAGTCCTTGCATTTCTTCTTCCCTCACACCCCTGGGGCTGGCAGGAGGGACAGGCAGGAGGGACAGGCAGGAGGGACAGGCAGGAGGGACAGGCAGGAGGGACAGGCAGGGCTTGAGGGGACAGAGGGGACCAGCCGGGCGAGGGACAGGCTGGTGGGGAGGGGGGGCACCATCCAGCCTGGCCAAGGTTTTAACACAAACTGTTGTAAACGGGTAATAAACGAGGCCAGATGGTGGGTGCTGTAAATAACATGAAAAAGCAGCCGCGGGGAGGCAGGAGCCAGGTCGGGCTCCCCCGTGACACGAGGGGATGGGAAAGGCTGGAAGAACCTTTTTGGGAGCTCACCCCACGCCGGGAGCTCATGGCACGTGTGGAATAAGCATGGGGGACACGTATGTAGCCGTCCCCATGTCCTGCCCACGCAGGATCAGCTCTGCCCGCAGCCCCCCTGCCGTGCTACGCGCCGAGGGACAGCCCGGAGCAGCGTCGATGCCACTTGTAGGCTCCCCTGAACCCCCACATCTACAGGAACGAGACACTCAGCCCCCCCCCCACCCCCCAAAGCCTCTCATCCATCTGCAGTCTCGTCCGCCACCGTTCTCCCCTCCTCCTCATCAGCTGGAAATCGGGGAGGCGAGAGCTCGGCTGCTCCCAGCGAGTCCAGACACAGCGGGTGAGGAGCTTCACCTGCAGCACCTCGCCAAAGCCCACAGCGCTCCCCAGCGAGTCCAGACACAGCGGGTGAGGAGCACGAAGCCCTTCGCCTGCAGCACCTCGCCAAAACCAGGTGGCTGGGGCCACCCTGAGCCACGGGGCCACCAGGGGCACGAGGCTGCGTGGTGGCCTTGGCCATGGAGAGATGGACCCCCAGAGATGGACCCCCAGAGAGATGAACCCTCAGAGAGATGCACCCTGAGAGATGCACCCCAAGAGAGATGGACCTCAAGAGAGATGCACCCCCAGAGAGATGCACCCCCAGAGAGATGTATCCCAAGAGAGATGCACCCCCAGAGAGATGGACCCCCAGAGAGATGGACCCGGGGACGTGGGACACAAAGGACATCCATGAACTGAGCCCCACACACCTCCTCGCCCTCCCCACCATGAATCCAAGCAGCGCATCCTCATGTCTTGAAGCCCCCAAAGCCGAGGACATCTCACCTCCCCTTCCCCACCTGTCCCCTCTCCTGGCTGCGATATCCAGGGACCCCCCAGCGTCAGGACCAGCTCCTTCCCTGCCCCAGCAGCCACCTCCCCCCGGTTCCTCACACGCAGGGACTCACCAGGCACATCGGGAGAGGAGTTGAGGATCATGAAGGCATCGGAGAGACCGGCTTTCACGGGGTGCTGGGTGGCACTGATCTGTAGGACGGGCACGGGGATCTGCAGCCGGGGAGAGAGGGGGTGAGGGACCCCAAGCAGAGCTCTCCAGTGCTTTGGTGGCACTGGGAATGCCCAGACTCGGCGTGTGAACAGTTATAACATCAAACCTCCTTCTCCCAGACCCACAGGAACCCCCCTGTGGGGACCCTCCTGCTCCCCCTTCCCCAGCAGGAACATCCCTCACCTCCTTGTACCCGAAGACGATTCTCCCGGTGCTGTGCAGGGCCGCCTGGAAGGTGAAGCTGCCCATGTCCTCCTTCCCCTGGAGATACACCTGGTCCCAC
Organism: Calidris pugnax; assembly: GCF_001431845.1. Classification (NCBI taxonomy): domain Eukaryota; kingdom Metazoa; phylum Chordata; class Aves; order Charadriiformes; family Scolopacidae; genus Calidris; species Calidris pugnax. The sequence goes on along the minus strand of NW_015091098.1, from coordinate 535,804 downwards.
TGCACCACGAAAACCGTCCCTGGGGGAGAGACCACAGCGGATCCGTCCCCACATCTCAACAGCCTGACCCGTCCCCTCCTGATGGTGAAGCCCCGAGTCACCTCATCCCCCAACCTCCAGCGCATCCCTCTGAGGAGACCCATGAAGGACCCTCTGCCCAAATTCCACCCCCCCCAGGGCACTGAACAGTCCGCTGCCCCGGACTCCCCTTCCCCACACCCTCACCCTCCTCCAGCCCCTCCGTGTGCTCCAGGGGGCTGAGCTCTGCTGGGTTTTGGGAGGGAGGAGCGGGCAGAAGACCCCGTGGGGTGGCAGGGGGACCTGCTGGAGGAGGACTCACCGTTGTCCAAGTACTGGACGGTGGAGTTGCGGGAGAAGCTGGGGTTGAAGTTGGCCATGAGGGGTGCGACGTACTGGGTGGCCGTCAGCATCCGGTGGATGACGTCCCCCATGAAGATAAAACCTGAGCGAGCAGAGAAGGGTGAAGCAGCCCACGGTCCCCTCCATCACCCCGGGATGCTCCCTCCCTTCCTTCTGACCCCCCACCACCCTGCCCAGGCTCACCCACCCCTTTTTTCACCCCCAAAACCCCCTCCTGGCTTTCCTCCAGGCCTGTGGGACAACCCCGCGTCCCCTCAACTGCTGGAGAAACCGAGGCACCAGCAGCACCTGACCCCCCCGAGGACCAGCAGCGGGGCAGGGGTTGGACTTGGGGTGGAGGGAGAAAGCTGGGAGGGCTGCAGCCCCTTCTCTGAGCGAGTTCCCCAAGCTCTCGGATGGGGGGGAGCCACATCCAGCCCTCCCACCATGGGAACACCAGCCGAGCATCCCCATCCCACCCCGACTCACCACCCGTCGCTATCGTGACCTGCCGCAGGAGGTGGCCGTAGAAGGGGAAGTCAAAGGAGAGGACAATTCTCTGCAGGAGGAAGATGGAGTGAGGATCACGCTCAAAACCTTGGAAAAAACGCCTGGGGGGTGCTGGGGGGAAGGGTGGGTGCCCACCAGCTCTGCCCTGGGGGGTGCTGGGGGGACGGGTGGGTGCCCTCCAGCTCTGCCCTGGCTTGGGGCAAGGTCCTGGGGCCGGTGCATGGAGGGGTGGGAGAGGGATGGGGGTCCCTTCTGCCCAGCAGGACCAGCCCCAGAGGAGCCCAAACGCTTCCCAAGCCTTGGTGATGACAGGGGGGGGACACGGAGGGGCTGCTGCTGCCCCGGGCGAGGTGCCACCCTTGGGAAATCTCATCTGGGAGTGGAGATGGGGGGATTTGGGGGGACACCCCAGGCTGCAGAAGAGCCCCCCAGAGTCTCACCGAGGCCTGCCGGTGCGTGTTGGAGAGGATCCCGTGGATCTTCACTTGGCTCCTGTTGGCCGTTGCCATGTCCACCCACAGCCCCCTCCGCCGGGCGTCCCCCGGCCCGTAGATCCGTGACACGTAGTAGCTGTGGTTGTCCTCCTGGGGAGGGACACGGGGGGGGGACACGGGGGGGGTGACATGGGGACAGTGTCACCCGGGCTCAAAACCCCCAGGAGCAGCCGGGACCCAACCTCAGGGCCTCATTAGGGGGTCCCGGTCCCCCCATTGCTTTGGTTACAGCAGGAATTAAGAGAGAGGGGGGGGTTGGGACCCACGGATGAGTGGGGAGCGCAGCCGCCGTGGGGCAGACCTCAGGGATGCCCGGCATCACCCCCCTCGTCATCCTCTGGGTCCAGAGCTGCCCCTCTGCACCCCAAACCTGGAGCATTTTGGGGGAGAGAGAGGGGAAACCCCTCCCCAGACGTCCCGAGGTGGGACCAGGGGGTCAGACCCCACGAGAGACAGTGACACGTGGAAGGAGCAGCGTCCCCGACCTCGAATGTGGCCCCGCTCTTGGGGGGGGACACTCTGAGCCCCCCCCTTCCCCGACAGCGCCAAGCCCTGGGAAATTGCTGCCTTTTCCTCCTGGGAACCACAACCTCCATCACACCCTCCCTGTGGTTTCCCAGCATCTCCCAGTGCTGTGGTGGCCGTTGGTGGTTTTGGGTTGTGGTGGCTTTTTTTTTTCTTTAAACACTTCCACATCAGGCACTTTTCCATCTTCTGTCCCCCATGGTCAAGGGTTCAAGCTGGAGCAGAGCAGACACAGCCCCAGCTGCTTCTCCCCTGCCCGTCATGCCACGGGGACAATAATTCCCCCAAATCCACAAGCAGCTGGTGGCAAAATCACCAGGACAAGTCACCACGGCTGGTACAACCTCCTCCAGAAACTGTCCACGGCCACACACACCCTGTCCCTGTCCCCGAGATCCCAGAGCCGGGCAAACCCTCCCGGCTGCCGAGGGACCCACGCCCCCGCCACAAATAACCAGGAGCTAATTGAGGGCGGGTAATTAGGCTCAGCCGGGATGTGAGAACCCAGCGAGATGTCCCAGGAGGTGACACAAGTTCGTTAGCGGCGGCACAGGCTGCTGCTGTCCCCAACTGCAGACTCCCCCCCTCCCCGTTCCCCACAGACTGCCCTTCGCCAGCCGCTGGGCTACCAGGGGGGTGTCCTGGGGTGGGGGTATAGGGGTGGGTCAGCAGGGTCCTACACCTGGAAGCCAGGATCAGCCCTCTCCCCTCCAGCTTCTGCTTAGGTGACACGAGTTTTGGGGGGTCTCAGCCCTGATGAGCAGCGTCGGGGCGATGATGGAGATGCAGGGAAGGGGCTGCTGGGGTCAGGGATGGCCACGGGGTGACAGACACCCACGGCCAGGGCAGGAGAGACACGATGGGGGGGTGAAAAGAGGCAAAACACCTATAAATCCACCCCCTCCCAGCTCGGCTCACGCCGCTGCGAGGCCACGGGGATGGGGGAAGATGCGGCTTCAGCCACGGGGCAGCACGGGGGCCACATCCCCCACCTCCCCGGCCATCGGTCCCCTCCTCCGGGCTGGTTTGGGGTCCGGGTGCCAGGGTAGACCCCAAACATCCATCTCCAAACCCAAAACGTGTCCCCCGTCCCCTCCCGCTGCCCCTCTCCCTGCCTGGCTCCAGCCCCGGGAGGGAGCGGAGGCCGGAAACACAGCGCGGTGTTGTTGGGAAAATGGGGAGGGGGGGGGAGGAAAATGGATGAGAAAAAAGCCGTTTGGGACCAAATCTGCAGAGATTCATGAGATTTCCTGGCAGCTCGGCAGGGCCGGGGGCGGCAGGGACGGCACACGCTCGCCCACGGGCAGGGACGGAGCCAGGGACGTCTGTCCCCACGAGTGGGACACCAAAAACAGCCCGGGGGGGGCTCACAAGCTGCTCCCCCCACCCCTGGGAGAGGGGCTCCCGTCGTTACCCCTGGGGAGACGGAGCTAATTAGTGCCTAACGAGCTCCTGGTGGCGCTGGGGATGGAAACCGGCCCCACGGGACAGCTCGGGAGGGGAAACTGAGGCACGGGGGGAGCCGGTGGGATGTACCCCCCTGCCGAGGGAGGGGCTGCACAGTTGGGGGGCACACTCACCTTCCCCCGGGGACACTGGGGGTCCCCAGCCCCTCGCTGCTGCTGGCTGGTTTGGGGTGCCCCATGGAGCAGGGTCTGCCCCCCAGGCAGGGCTCAAATGAGGTCCCCATGGAGGGTCCAGCGTCTGCCCCCCAAAATCCCCCCATACCCTGCACCCACAGCCAGGGGTGGGGGAATCCCGGGTGGGGGCACCCCAGCAGCGGGGCTACAGCCCCCCCTCTGCCCCATGGCTGCCCCACACAGTTGGGGGGGTCCGGGCACCCCAAAACACCAGCGCTTTCACCGTGGAGATGCTGG
>NW_015091098.1:528480-528761 GCF_001431845.1 Calidris pugnax | reverse complement strand
CCCCACTCCTGGGGAGCCACCAGCTGCCCTGCCCCCCCCCGGGGACAAAACCCACCGGGAGCAGCCCCCATCCCACAATCCAGCAACTGGGAATCAGCCCTGGCAACCAGCCCTGGCAACTGGGAGCCAGCCCTGGGGTGGCTCTTAAAGTGTATTGGAGAGGTTGGGGGGGAGCGCAGGGTGGTCTTGGCTAAATCCCCCCCCCCTCAGCGTGTTTGGGGACACTGCGGTGACATTGTCTGGGGGATGCGCCGAGGGGGGTTGAGATAAGGGCCGGGGGC
>NW_015091098.1:526905-527158 GCF_001431845.1 Calidris pugnax | reverse complement strand
CTCCGGCAGCACCCCCCCACTTCTCTCCCTTCACCCTCCTTTGTCCACCCCCCAACGCCGGGTTTTGTTTGTTTTTCCCGAGAGAAAACCCTAGATCCCTGCGCGGGGGGGGCGAGTTTCCCATGGGGACGGGTCTCTGAGCTGCTCCCAGCTTCCCCCCCCTTAAAACACCCCCCACACCCATCTCGGGGTCCCTTCCTAACGTGCAAAAACAGGCAGGGTTTTTTTTGCCCCGTTCTGCTGTTTGTGGCTT
>NW_015091098.1:526374-526776 GCF_001431845.1 Calidris pugnax | reverse complement strand
CACCCATCTCGGGGTCCCTTCCTAACGTGCAAAAACAGGCATGGTTTTTTTTGCCCCGTTCTGCTGTTTGTGGCTTGTCCCGGGGTCGGGGATTGGGGAGCGGTCCCCTGAGGTGCTCCTTGTGTCGTCCCCCCCCACGCAGGTGACACCGTGCGGCCCGGCCACCCCCTGCCCCCCCGGGCATTTCTGCGACGAGCACTTCGGGCTGTGCCTGCCCCGGCGCCCCGAGGGGCAGTTCTGCCGCCGCGACACCCACTGCGCCCACCGCCTCCTCTGCATGTTCGGCAAGTGCCAGCAGCCCGTGCCCGACGGGCAGGAGGGTGAGCAGGGGGCTGGGATGGAGGGGGGGGACAGAAGGGGGACCCCACCCCCCCCCCCGCCCCAACCTGGGGGGCTTGGAGG
>NW_015091098.1:523978-526161 GCF_001431845.1 Calidris pugnax | reverse complement strand
GGGGGGGGGACAGAAGGGGTACCCCCCCCCCCCCCCAGCCTCAACTCTGGGAGCTATGAGGGGACACGAGCTGATGGGGTGTCCCCAAATATCCAGTATCCCCCCCCTCAGCGGGTGCTGGGGGCACCCAGTCTCCTTCTTGTCCCCTAACTGGGGACGGAATGGGGATCCCCCCTCCCTGTCCCCCAACTGAGGACAGAGTAAGGGTCCCACCTCCTTGTCCCTCAGCTGACAGAGTGGGGGTCCCACCTCCTTGTCCCCCAAGTGGGGACAAAGTGGGGGTCCCACCTCCCTCTCCCCCAACCGGGGACAGAATGGGGGTCCCCCATTCCTGTCCCCCAACTGGGGATAGAGTGGGGGTCCCACCTCCCTTTCCCCCAACCGGGGACAGAATGGGGTTCCCCAATTCCTGTCCCCCAACTGGGGACAAAGAGGGGGTCCCACCTCCCTGTCCCTCAGCTGACAGAGTGGGGGTCCCACCTCCCTGTCACCAAACTGGGGACAGAGCGGGGGTCCCACCTCCCTGTCCCCCAACCAGGGACAGAGTAGGGGTCCCCCATCCCTGTCCCCCAGCTGACAGAATGGGGGTCCCACCTCCCTGTCCCCCAACTGAGGACAAGGCGGGGGTCCCACCTCCCTGTCCCCCAACCGGGGATAGAAGGGGGTCCCTCCTCCCTGTCCCCCAACTGAGGACAGAATAGGGGTCCCCCATTCCTGTCCCCCAAGTGGGGACAGAGTGGGGGTCCCACCTCCTTGTCCCCCAATTGAGGACAGAATAGGGGTCCCCCATTCCTGTCCCCCAAGTGGGGACAAAGTGGGGGTCCCACCTCCCTGTCCCCCATCTGACAGAGTGGGGGTCCCACCTTCTTGTCCCCCAAGTGGGGAAAAAGTGGGGGTCCCACCTTCCTGTCCCCCAACGAGGGACAGAGTAAGGGTCCCCACTCCCTGTCCCCCAACTAAGGACAGAGTGGGGGTCCCACCTCCCTGTCCCCTAATTGGGGATAGAGTGGGGGTCCCCCATCCCTGTCCCCCAACTGGGGACAGAGTGGGGGTCCCACCTCCCTGTCCCCTAATTGGGGATAGAGTGGGGGTCCCCCATCCCTGTCCCCCAACTGGGGACAGAGTGGGGGTCCCACCTCCCTGTCCCCTAATTGGGGATAGAGTGGGGGTCCCCCATCCCTGTCCCCCAACTGGGGACAGAGTGGGGGTCCCACCTCCCTGTCCCCTAATTGGGGATAGAGTGGGGGTCCCCCATCCCTGTCCCCCAACTGGGGACAGAGTGGGGGTCCCACCTCCCTGTTCCCCAGCAGACGGAGTGGGGGTCCCACCTCCCTGTCCCCTACTTGGGGATAGAGCGGGGGTCCTCCCTCCCTGTCCCCCAACCGGAGATAGAGTGAGGGTCCCACCTCCCTGTCCCCCAACTGACAGAGTGGGGGTCCCACCTCCCTCTCCCCCAACCGGGGACAGAATGGGGGTCCCCCATCCCTGTCCCCCAGCTGACAGAGTGGGGGTCCCCCATCCTTGTCCCCCAACCAGGGACAGAATAGGGGTCCCCCATTCCTGTCCCCCAATTGGGGACAAGGTGGGGGTCCCACCTCCCTGTCCCTCAGCTGACAGAGTGGGGGTCCCCCATCCTTGTCCCCCAACCAGGGACAGAATAGGGGTCCCCCATTCCTGTCCCCCAATTGGGGACAAGGTGGGGGTCCCACCTCCCTGTCCCTCAGCTGACAGAGTGGGGGTCCCACCTCCCTCTCCCCCAACCGGGGACAGAATGGGGGTCCCCCATCCCTGTTGCCCAGCCGGGGACAGAATAGGGGTCCCACCTCCCTGTCCCCCAACTGAGGCCAGAGTGGGGGTCCCCTAACCCCCCCTTTCTGCCCCCCCAGGAGCGCGGTGCCAGCGGGACGAGGAGTGCGGGCCGGGGGGCTGCTGTGCCCGGCAGCACGGCGAGCGGGTGTGCCAGCGGCGGCTGGCGCTAGCCCAGAGCTGCCACGTCCCCCCCGGGGGGCTCGCCTTCAGCATCAACCAGATCTGCCCCTGCCAGGCCGGGCTGGTCTGCAGGGCCACCCCCCCCGGGCGAGAGTGAGTAATTTGGGGGGGGGGACACACACACAACACCCCCTCAAGGTGGGGATGGGGAGTGGGGGGACACCCAGGTCCTGCCTGGGGTGGGGGGGTGGATG
>NW_015091098.1:523659-523968 GCF_001431845.1 Calidris pugnax | reverse complement strand
CCAGCCCTGAGCCCCCCCCCAGCGCCATATTTATTCCCTGTAAATAGCGTGGCTGGAGCCGGCCGAGCGCCCATCACCCCGGCTGCGGGGCGGCAGGAACCCCCCCGAGGGTCTGCACCCTCCTCCCAGGAGCCGGGCAGGTCCCAGCTCCATCCCCATCCCGGCGCCGGCTGTGCCCCCCCCTCCCTGGGAGAGAGAGAGACGTTGGGGTCACTCCAAAGCTGAGTTGTGCCCGGTCTCAGTGCTGGGAGTCACTGCAGAGCTGAATTGTGCCCGGTCTCAGCCCTGGGAGTCACTGCAGAGCTGAGT
>NW_015091098.1:518672-519464 GCF_001431845.1 Calidris pugnax | reverse complement strand
GCACAGGGAGGGCTGGGGGGGCTGGGGAGGGGGGGTGCTGGCGCAGCAGCATCTCGCTGGCTGGAAGAATTAGCAACAGACAACACAGGACAGACGTCCCTCCTCTGCCTCCTGCCCCGGGGGGGCTGCTGGGGACCCCCCTTTTGCCCCCTGGGAAGCCCAGGGTGGGATGGGGCTCTGCACCCCCCTCCCTCACCCACACCAGGACACCCCAAGAGCTCTCGTCACCTCTGCGCCCCCCCCAGAGCTCTGGAGAGATGGGGAGGGGGGGTCTCTGGCACCCCAAGAGTCCCCAGGGAGGCAGAGAGGGGACCCCCATTCCCAAGGAGTCTTGGAGGGGGCAAATTCCTGGGGGGGCCCAATCCTCCAGGGGGGGTCCAGGCCTGGGAGGGGGCACAGACCCCCAGGGGGACCCCGATGGCCCCAATCCCAGAGGTCCCCAGGGATGACCCCGATCCCAGGGGTGTCCCCAAACCCCAGGGAGGGGGAGCAGGTCCCCAGGGGGGGCGATCCCAGGGATGGCTCCATCCTGGGGGGGCTGCAGCTCCCCAAGGTGGTTCTGATCCCAGGGGTGACCCCAATCCTGAGGGACTTCAGTTCCCTGAGGGTGACCCCAGGGATGGGGAGCAGGTCCCCAATGCGGGGGGTGACCCTAGGGACAGTCCTACCCCTGGGGGGCTGCAGCACCCCTTGAGGGGGGGCCACAGTTCCCTGGAGTGGGGGGACAGGACCCTAAGGATGGTCCCACTCCTGGGGGGCTGTGGTTCCTTGGGGTGTCCCCAAGAGTGGGGG
>NW_015091098.1:518266-518488 GCF_001431845.1 Calidris pugnax | reverse complement strand
TGGAGGTGCCGCCAGCCCTGAGCCCCCCCCCAGCGCCATATTTATTCCCTGTAAATAGCGTGGCTGGAGCCGGCCGAGCGCCCATCACCCCGGCTGCGGGGCGGCAGGAACCCCCCCGAGGGTCTGCACCCTCCTCCCAGGAGCCGGGCAGGTCCCAGCTCCATCCCCATCCCGGCGCCGGCTGTGCCCCCCCCTCCCTGGGAGAGAGAGAGACGTTGGGGG
>NW_015091098.1:515345-516216 GCF_001431845.1 Calidris pugnax | reverse complement strand
TGATGGTGTCGGCGTCCAGGGCCACCAGCTGCAGCGTCCGGGCCAGCTCGAAGATGCGCTCGGTCTCGCTCTGCACCTCGGCTGGAGGAGGAAGGAGATGATGAGGGTCAGGGGGACAGCATGGGGTGGGGGAGATGGGTGAGCCACACGGGGGCTGTGGGGACAACGGTGACAAGGGGAATGGGATGGGGACAGGACCAGGAAAGGTCTTGTACTGGGACTTGGCCACTCCAGTGCCACCCCAGACCCAGGGACGGGGGGTTTCACAGCAGGAGGGAGGTGGCAGTGGGGTCCCAGTGTGGGGTGAGCCCCCCTGGACCACAGGCACTTGGGGAGGGGGATCAGATGGGGCTGGGTCACCAAAGTGTCCCCAACCCCCTGGGTTCTGCCCAGGCTTTTGGGGTGGCCAGACTCTGCAGCGTCCCAGAGCCTGGCAGGGAAGGTGGGGATCCAAGGGGACTTGCCCCCCATTGCCCCCCACACCGGTGGTGGGGGGGGGTCCAGGCTACATACCCAAGACATCTGTATCAGGAGCAGGGGAGGAAGGAGCAGCGCGGAGGGGAGGAAACCCAAAGGAAAGGAGAAAAGAAAACCAAAAAGGAAAGGAAAGAAAAACACAACAGAGAGAAGATAAAAGGGGAGGAGGGGGGGAGAGAGACTGAGTCAAACCAGCTGGGGGTGGGATGGGGGGCTCTGGGTCCCCCCATGTGAGTCACCCCACGGTGGTGGACCCCCCAGCTCTCCCCACACGGCCACGGGTGGGAGGAGCACCCCGGGATGGATGGGCTGGGGGACAGGGGGATGATACAGATGGAGGCTTGGGAACAGGGGGACGGGGGGGGGGGTGGCATAGATTCTAAGAATGGTCCAG
>NW_015091098.1:513783-515000 GCF_001431845.1 Calidris pugnax | reverse complement strand
AAAACTGGACACAACACTCGAGCTGTGGCCTCCCCAGTGCTGAGTACAGGGTCATGCTGTCCGGCCCCGGGGGGACTGAGTTTTGGGGGACTGGGGGGGTCAGTGTGGGGCGGCCGAGCCCCCTTACCCAGGCTGGAGCGCGTGCTGGAGCGCTCGATGATGGTGTGCTTGCTGGGGTTGTTGAGGACGGAGCGCTTGGCCAAGGAGATGTCGGCCGTCACCCGCGTGATGGAGATCCTGGATGGAGAAGGCACGAGCGGGTTGGGGGGGGCAGCCACCACCCCCCACCCCCCCACATACACAACTACCCCCTCGGACCCTCCCTCCATCCACCTCCTCCCACTCCACGCACGGGGCTGCCCGCAGCTGGAGCCCCAGTGCTCCTGCTCCTCAGGGTTGAGGGTCCCCCCACAAGATTAGGGGTCCCCCTGTGGTTTCTAGGAGTCCTCATGGAATTAGGGGGTCCTCCCCAAGGGATTAGGGTCCTCCATGGGATTAGGGGTTCTCCTGTGGCCTTAGGGGTCCCCAATGGCATTAGGAGTCTCCCCATGAGATTAGGGGTCCTGCACAGCTTTAGGGGTCCACCTATGGATTTAGGAGTCCACCTATGGATTTAGGGGTCCTCCCACGGGGTTAGGGGTCCCCCTGTGGTCTCTAGGAGTCCTCCATGGAATTAGGGGGTCCTCCCCAAGGGATTAGGGTCCTCCATGGGATTAGGGGTCCTCCTGTGGCCTTAGGGGTCCCCCATGGCATTAGGAGTCTCCCCAAGGGATTAGGGGTCCTCTATGGAATTAAGGTCTCCCCATGAGATTAGGGGTCCTGCACAGCTTTAGGGGTCCACCTATGGATTTAGGGGTCCCGCTGTGGGATTAGGGGTCCACCCACAGGGTTAGGGCTCCCTCTATGGGAACAGGAGACCTCCATGGGGTTACAGGTTCCCCATGGGTTTAGGGGTCTCCCCATGATTTTAGGGGCCCACCTATGGGTGAAGGTCCCCCCATGGTGTTAGGGATCCCTCCATGGTGTTAGGGGCTCCTCTATGGGTCCTCCCCAAGGGATTAGGGTCCTCCATAGGATTAGGGGTCCTCCTGTGGCCGTAGAGGTCCCCCATGGCATTAGGAGTCTCCCCAAGGGATTAGGGGTCCTCTATGGAATTAAGGTCTCCCCATGAGATTAGGGGTCCTGCACAGCTTTAGGGGTCCACCTATGGATTTAGG
>NW_015091098.1:513016-513414 GCF_001431845.1 Calidris pugnax | reverse complement strand
CCTCCATGGGTAAAGGTGCCCCCCATTGTGTTAGGGGTCCCCCGACCACACAGCTGCCGGTCTCACCTGCCGTCAAATCGGTGCTTCAAGAAGTCAAAGAGGGCTTTCTGCATCATGTCCGTCACCTGGGGTGGGGGGGGAAGGAGAGCATGAGGCCAGGGTTGCCCCCCCACCATTTTAGCCCCATATCTCCCCCCCTCCATGCCCCACATTCCTCACCTCGTAGCCCTTCAGCGACGGCCCCACCAGGATGATGGGCCTCATGGAGGGCACCACGTCGTACGGGGGCACGTGCTCAGCCTGTGGGGCAGAGCGGGGCGTCAGTGGGGCTGAGGGGGGGGGGACACGACACACATGGGGGGGATGCTCGGTTTCACCCCTGCAGGGGCAGCTCTGGG
>NW_015091098.1:510694-512814 GCF_001431845.1 Calidris pugnax | reverse complement strand
TGTCCCCCAGGGGGGTACCCTTTGGGATGGGTGTCCCCCCCCCGAGGGGGTATCCCAGGGGATTAGTGTGTTCCCACTGGGGGGTACCCCAGGGAATGAGTGGGTCCCCCCCTCAGGGGGGCTACCCCAGGGGATGTGTGTCCCCCCCAGGGCATGTGTGTGTGTGTCCCCCAGGGAGTACCCCAGGGAATGAGTGTGTCCCCCCCCAGGGGGTACCTCTTGGGATGTGTGTTCCCCCCCCAGGGGGTACCCCAGGGAATGAGTGTGTGTCCCCCAGGGGATACCCCTTGGGATGTGTGTCCCCCCCCCAGGGAATAAGTGTGTCCCCCCGGGGAGTCACCCCAGGGAATGCGTGTGTGTCCCCCAGGGGGTACCCCTTGGAATGTGTGTCCCCCGATGCGTGTGTCCCCCCCAGGGGTTGCCCCTTGGGATGTGTGTCCCCCCCCAGGGGGTACCCCAGGGAATGAGTGTGTCCCCCTCAGGGAGCGTGGTTCCCCTCTGGGGTCTGCCCCAGGGGATGTGTGTGTCACCCCCCACGGGGGCTACCCCCGTGGTTGTGTGTGTCCCCTGGGGGGTGTCCCCTGGGGGGTGTCCCCTGGGGATGTGCACATGTCCCCCCCCGCCGGGGGCTGCCCCAGGAGCGTGTTTCACATGAAGCATCGCCCTGCTCTTGGTTAGATTTGGGGGGAAGCGGGGGTCTGTGGGGCTCGGATCTGGGCTGTGGTTGCGCCCCAGTCCCCCCCAGCTTCTGCCCAGCTTTGGGGGGGTAAGAACAGTCCATTCCATCCGCGGGGGGAGGCGAGACACGGCCGTGCTGGCACACACCATGCGCACACGGGGGGACCCCGGGACGGGGTGGGGGGCATGGGCTGATCCATCCCATCATCTATAGGGGGATGCAGCCACGGACTGATCCATCCCATGGACCACGGGGGGAGGCTGCCACGGACCAATCCATCCCATAGATTGTGGGGGGATGCAGCCACGGACCAGTCCATCCCAATCATCCACGGGGGGGATGCAGCCACGGACTGATCCACCCTATGGACCACAGGGGGAGGCTGCCACGGACCAGTCCATCCCATCATCCATGGGGGGGATGCAGCAACGGACCGATCCATCCCACGGATCATGGGGGGGATGCAGCCACGGACTGATCCATCCCATGGACCACGGGGGGATGCAGCCACGGACTGATCCATCCCATCATCCACAGGGGGGATACAGCCACGGACTCATCCATCCCATGGACCACGGGGGGGATGCAGCCACGGACTGATCCATCCCATGGACCACAGGAGGGATGCAGCCATGGACCAATCATCCACGGGGGGATGCAGCCACAGACTGATCCATCCCATCATCCACGGGGGGGATGCAGCCACAGACTGATCCATCCCATGAATTGTGGGGGGAGGCAGCCACGGACCAATCCATCCCATAAATCACGAGGGGATACAGCCACGGACTGATCCACCCTATGGACCACAGGGGGAGGCTGCCACAGACCAATCCATCCCATAAATCACAAGGGGAGGCAGCCACGGACTGATCCATCCCATGGACCACAGGGCGGATGCAGCCACAGACTGATCCATCCCATGAATTGTGGGGGGATGCAGCCACGGACCAATCCATCCCATCATCCATGGTGGGGATGCAGCCACGGACTGATCCATCCCATGGACCATGGGGGGATGCAACCACGGACTGATCCATCCCATCATCCACGGGGGGGATGCAGCCACGGACTGATCCATCCCACGGATCACGGGGGACACCCCCGCCGCCCCGTCCCCCGCAGACACTCATGCCCATGCTGCGGCGCGGGGACACGCCGTGGGGCGCAGGCAGGGTGCTGGGGGCAGCAGGTGGCCCCCCCAGCCCCACGGCGGGTGCCCCCGCAGTGTTAGGGCAGGCAGGGTGCAGCAGGCGAGAGCCACGGGGCCGGCGGGTGCCGTTACCTTCCTAAAGAAGGGGATGCGCTTGGTGTGGGCGGGGGGGGTGGTGACACTGCTCACGCTACTCTTAGGGGAGCGCTGGGTCTCCATGGCCTCCTCCTCCTCTAACTCATCAGGGTCAAAGGCAAAGCTAGGCATGTCCAGGGCACCTGGGGATGG
>NW_015091098.1:509718-510325 GCF_001431845.1 Calidris pugnax | reverse complement strand
CCCCACCTCCTTGATGTGCAGGAAGTCTTTGGGCTCGAAGCAGATGGCCATGCCCTGCACTGGCATGTCGTCACTGGCCGAGGGGTTGTAGCCGACGTTCGTCCTCACGGCAAAGGCCACCGGCTTCGTCTGCCAACAGGAGAGGGCTCAGCACCTTCCCCCCCAGCCCCAAAACCACAGAGACACCCCCCCACCTCTACAATGAGAGCTGGTCCCCCCTTGGGCCAGGGAGGTGTTTTCACTGAATTTCACTGAATTTTTAGAGTTGGAAGGGACCATAGAGACCATCTAGTCCAACCCCCTGCTGAAGCAGGATTGCCCAGAGCTTGTCAGAGCTTGTTACTCAGGAGCATCCAGATGGGGCTTGAAAATCTCCAAAGAAGGGGACTCCACACCCTCCCTGGGCAGCCTGTTCCAGGGCTCTGCCACCCTCACCGGGAAGAAGTTTCTCCTCATATTTGAGTGGAACCTCTTCTGGTCCAACTTGTGCCCGTTGCCCCTCGTCCTCTCACTGGGAACCACTGAGAAGAGTCTGGCTCCCTCCTCCTTCAACCCTCCCTTGAGATCCTTGTCAGCATTGATAAGGTCTCCCCTCAGCCTTCTCTTC
>NW_015091098.1:507043-508665 GCF_001431845.1 Calidris pugnax | reverse complement strand
GGGGGGGTGGGCCGGCGGGTCCCCGTCACCACGTCGCCCAGGCTGGAGCTGGAGTTGTCCCCCGATTTGCTGGACGGGGAGAAGCACAGAGAGGGAGAGGGGGGTGAGGGTGGGATGGGGGGGTCTTGTGGGAAGCCGGGGGGGGGTCACGGATGAGCCCCACCTCGAGCTCAGGCGGTTCTGCCTCATCTTCTGCTCCTGCAGCAGCCGCATGTTCTCCAGCTTGACGGGGCTGGGGATGAAGCCCACCTCGCAGCCCTCCTTCACCAGCCGCCCGATCCACCAGTCGTTGTTGTACTTCTGCGTCAGGGAGAGGGGAAAAAAAACCATCTGAAATCCCCAAACACCTACCCCCGGGGGCTTCCACCCCCAGAGTGACCCCGTACCCTCCCTTCCAGCCCCCTCCCCAGCCCACTCCCCACCTCCTTGATGTGCAGGAAGTCTTTGGGCTCAAAGCAGATGGCCATGCCCTGCACTGGCATGTCGTCGCTGGCCGAGGGGTTGTAGCCGACGTTCGTCCTCACGGCAAAGGCCACCGGCTTCGTCGTGGGTCTTGAAGATCTCCAAGGAAGGGGACTCCACACCCTCCCTGGGCAGCCTGTTCCAGGGCTCTGTCACCCTCACTGGGAAGAAGTTTCTCCTCATATTTGAGTGGAACCTCTTCTGTTCCAACTTGTGCCCGTTGCCCCTCGTCCTCTCCCTGGGAACCACTGAAAAGAGTCTGGCTCCCTCCTCCTTCAACCCTCCCTTGAGATCCTTGTCAGCATTGATAAGGTCTCCCCTCAGCCTTCTCTTCTCCAGACTAAAGCTCCAGCTCTCTCAGTCTCTCCTCATAAGGGAGATGCTGGTGGAAGTGGCTGGGAAGTAGGGCTGGATCAGCCCTACAGGGCACCACCAGAGCGAGTGGCCACAACACCCTGGGAGCTAACGAGAAGCTCATTAGCTAATTGCCCTGGACCCATAGCTAAGGCACAACGGGTGCTCAGCCAAGGTGAGAACCCAGGCGTCCGAGCTCCCAGTTCAACCCAGTAGACCCCATCTCTCAGTCTCTCCTCATAAGGGAGATGCTGGTGGAAGTGGCTGGGAAGTAGGGCTGGATCAGCCCTACAGGGCACCACCAGAGCGAGTGGCCACAACACCCTGGGAGCTAACGAGAAGCTCATTAGCTAATTGCCCTGGACCCATAGCTAAGGCACAACGGGTGCTCAGCCAAGGTGAGAACCCAGGCGTCCGAGCTCCCAGTTCAACCCAGTAGACCCCATTGCCTTCCCAGTGCCACCCAGTGATGCTGAGACCACGGCTTCAGGGGACGGGATGCCACGGGGATGGAGAGCAGTGGGGGGGTCCCTGTGCCGGGGGTCAGCCCCTTCCCACAGCGGGTCCCAGGGGGTGCGGAGGGGCCGGGTGGGTGACGGGGGTACCCAGGGAGGGGAGGGCAGGCGGGGGGGTCTCCAGCCCAGCCTTCCCACCTTGGCTTTCTCCAGCTGTGCCATGGCCTGGCGCTCGGCCTCCTTGCGCAGCGCCTCCCGGTCCTCCTCCAGCGACACGTCCGAGTCCGAGGGGCGGCTGGTGTAGGACTCTGCCGAGCCCTGTGGGAGCAGGGAGAGGGGTCAGCCCCCACT
>NW_015091098.1:487017-487986 GCF_001431845.1 Calidris pugnax | reverse complement strand
TTTTAGAGTTGGAAGGGACCATAGAGACCATCTAGTCCAACCCCCTGCTGAAGCAGGATTGCCCAGAGCTTGTCAGAGCTTGTTACTCAGGAGCATCCAGATGGGGCTTGAAAATCTCCAAAGAAGGGGACTCCACACCCTCCCTGGGCAGCCTGTTCCAGGGCTCTGCCACCCTCACCGGGAAGAAGTTTCTCCTCATATTTGAGTGGAACCTCTTCTGGTCCAACTTGTGCCCGTTGCCCCTCGTCCTCTCACTGGGAACCACTGAGAAGAGTCTGGCTCCCTCCTCCTTCAACCCTCCCTTGAGATCCTTGTCAGCATTGATAAGGTCTCCCCTCAGCCTTCTCTTCTCCAGACTAAAGAGTCCCAGCTCTCTCAGTCTCTCCTCATCAGGGAGATGCTCCAAGGGAGGTGCTGGTGGAAGTGGCTGGGAAGTAGGGCTGGATCAGCCCTACAGGGCACCACCAGGGCGAGTGGCCACAACACCCTGGGAGCTAACGAGAAGCTCATTAGCTAATTGCCCTGGACCCATAGCCAAGGCACAATGGGTGCTCAGCCAAGGTGAGAACCCAGGTGTCCAGGCTCCCAGTTCAACCCAGTAGACCCCACTGCCTTCCCAGTGCCACCCAGTGATGCTGAGACCACGGCTTCAGGGGACGGGATGCCACGGGGATGGAGAGCAGTGGGGGGGTCCCTGTGCCGGGGGTCAGCCCCTTCCCACAGCGGGTCCCAGGGGGTGCGGAGGGGCCGGGTGGGTGACGGGGGTACCCAGGGAGGGGAGGGCAGGCGGGGGGGTCTCCAGCCCAGCCTTCCCACCTTGGCTTTCTCCAGCTGTGCCATGGCCTGGCGCTCGGCCTCCTTGCGCAGCGCCTCCCGGTCCTCCTCCAGCGACACGTCCGAGTCCGAGGGGCGGCTGGTGTAGGACTCTGCCGAGCCCTGTGGGAGCAGGGAGAGGGGTCAGCCCCCACT
>NW_015091098.1:483382-484326 GCF_001431845.1 Calidris pugnax | reverse complement strand
CTTATAATGGCCTTCCAGTACCTGAAGGGGCTCCAGGAGAGATGGGGAGGGACTCTTGATCGGGGAGTGGAGCCATAGGATGAGGGGGAAGGTATTTAACCAGAAAGAGGGGAGATTGAGATGAGATCTCAGGAAGAATTCATTGCTGTGAGGGTGGTGAGAGCCTGGCCCAGGTTGCCCAGAGAAGCTGTGGCTGCCCCATCCCTGGAGGGGTTCAAGGCCAGGTTGGAGGGGGCTTGGTGGGAGGTGTCCCTGCCCAGGGCAGGGGGTTGGAACTGGATGATCTCTAAGGTTCCTTCCAACTCTAACCATTCTGTGATTCTATGATAAGTGGCAGTGACCTTCCAAGTGGGTCTGAAGCCATTTCTTGGGGTTGACCAGCACTTCGAAGAGTTTGGGAATGTTTTTTTTACTGTTCTACGCACCATTTGGACCACACTAGAACAGTAAAAAAACAAACCCCCAAAACCAATCAAACATAGAAAAATCTAGGATTGGTAACAACACAGAGCTTTCGGCAGCGCTGTCTGCAGAACAGAGTGTCTGCCTGGAGGGGAGAAAAAGAATGAACATGAATCCGTAGCATCTGGCTTAATGCTATTAATAAACCTAATGAGGATGTAATCGGAGTGGTTTTCCCCGATTTGCTTTATTAAAAAATAATAAAAAAAAAGGAGATATAGGTAAACTATTTACTGCTATTTAAAATTTAGCACTCAGGGTGACTGCATGTGTAGCCTGTTCCGCGTGATAAGGGCAGTGGCTGAGGGTGGAAGCGACCAGCTTTCCCATGGGAATGAGAGGAGGAGGAGGAGGAGGAGGAGGAGGAGAAGGAGGAAGGAGGAGTGGGGATGGTGGAGGGGAGGGAGAGGGGGGGACACACACACGACACGAAGGATGGCGGGCGGCCACCTCCGCCGCTCCCACCGGGAGGGATGGGGGGG
>NW_015091098.1:481599-483183 GCF_001431845.1 Calidris pugnax | reverse complement strand
ACGCCGGGGGTGGGGGGGGGGGGGGGGGGGGCTCCTGCCAGCAGGGAGCCTGCCCGGGGGCGGAGGGTGAGTGCACCATTCCCAGGCAGCTGCGTGGGAGCGTAACGCAATTACTGCATCTCTCTCTTCCCGCTGCCGCTCCCTCCCCAGGTAGGGTACCCCCCAAAACGGCAGGGGGTGAAAGTGGGGGGTGATGAGGATCCCCCCCTCCTCAAACTTGGGGGGGGCACAGCGGTGCTCACTGCAGCTTGCACACCCAGACTTGCTTGCTGAAGGGGGGGGACACCCCAAAATGAGATGGGGGGAACACAGAGCCCCCCAGGCTGCTGTATGGCTTGGGAAGTGGGTGAGGGGGGGACATACAGGGGCAGCTGTGCCCCCCTCCCCAAATGGGGCTCTCAGGACAAGGCTGCCCCCCTAAACCTCCAGCTTCTCCCCCCCTGGAAACCCCAAAGCCTCCATGACCCAGGGTGATGAGGATCCCCCCCTCCTCAAACTTGGGGGGGGCACAGCGGTGCTCACTGCAGCTTGCACACCCAGACTTGCTTGCTGAAGGGGGGGGACACCCCAAAATGAGATGGGGGGAACACAGAGCCCCCCAGGCTGCTGTATGGCTTGGGAAGTGGGTGAGGGGGGGACATACAGGGGCAGCTGTGCCCCCCTCCCCAAATGGGGCTCTCAGGACAAGGCTGCCCCCCTAAACCTCCAGCTTCTCCCCCCCTGGAAACCCCAAAGCCTCCATGACCCATGTGCCCCCCCCCAAGCCCATCTGCTCCCCAGGGACATCCATGCACCCCCCCAAAAACTGCATGCTCTGTGTGAAGCACCCATGGTAATGGGGGGGGGACACCCCAGGGCTGGTGGACCCCAGTTGTGGTGGGGAAGGGGCTGCACTTGGCCCCCGCTGTCCCCCCCACAAGGCTCCAGGGACCCAGCACCGACCCTTCCTTCTCCTCCTGGCAGGCCTGGGGGACAAACCATGCGTGATGGGGGGCAAGGGCTATTGGTAGCCCCCCCCAGGCAGTGGCATGTGCCGGGCAGGCCATGACTTGCCTCTGCCCCCTCCCCAGCGAGCCCACTCATCGCCACCTCCCCCAGGGGGCTGAGACCTCTCGCACTCATCTCACGTTAACAACCCCCCCCACGCCAGGAGCTGCCACTGCCGGCTGTTGGAAAGTTAAAAATTCCTTGTGTCCCCCCCCTGCCCTCCCCGTTCCAGCGGGGCTTGTCCTGCTCCAGGCCCAGCTCCGGCAGCTGCGGGACAATGTGCTGGGGGACAGGGGACAGCTGACGCCACCGCTGCCATTATTAGCCCCCATCCATCACCTACGGCGGCACCGGCGGGCAGGTGGGGAAAGGAGCTTTTTGGGGGGGGGGAATGATCCGCACAAGGTCATTCCCCCCCCTCAAGGCACAACCCCGGAGCCCCTCGACTCCAAACGTTGCGAATTCATCGCCCCCCAACACCCAAACCCCCTGTTTTGCCCCCCTTTTCTCAGGCGTGTCCCACAGGGTCGATGCGGGAGCGTCAGGGAGGGATGTGAGGGAGCAGGGGGTGTTTTGGGGAGGCAGAGCCCGGGGTTG
>NW_015091098.1:475231-480970 GCF_001431845.1 Calidris pugnax | reverse complement strand
ACGCCGGGGGTGGGGGGGGGGGGGGGGGGGGCTCCTGCCAGCAGGGAGCCTGCCCGGGGGCGGAGGGTGAGTGCACCATTCCCAGGCAGCTGCGTGGGAGCGTAACGCAATTACTGCATCTCTCTCTTCCCGCTGCCGGAGCTTCTCTGCTCCCCGGGGCCCCCCCTCGCCACTGCCTGCACTGCCAGGGGCCACCATGGCCCCCCCCACACTCCCCAGTGCTCCCAGTACAACCAATCTCAGTGGGCACAAGGGATGGGAGGTCCACCCGGAACCCCTCTGGAGCAGGATCCTTCCCCCAGGGCTGAAACCTCTCCTTGAATTTGGGGGCAGACGGGTCTCTTCACCCCCTGGTCCCCACCCTGGAAAGCACAGAGCATGAGGTGACACTTCCACAAGGCTCTGGGGACACACACATCCCTGTGTCACACACATCCCTGTGTCACACACACGTGCTCTCCCATCTCCAGCCCCCAAAATCGGCCAAAAGACCTACAGGGCATCGATTTCCAGCGGCAAAACCCCGGACTCTCCCGACTCCGGAGCCTCCAGATTTGGCTGTTTGTTTTATGAAAATGATGAGTCAGTTTTTAAACAGCAAAAGCCTGTGTTTATCCGTGTTTCTCTCTCAAAATGAACCAAAAAATCTGTTGCCATCGGCTCCTCTTCTCACGCCATATGTCGCCTGCGCCACGGCCGCCAGATTCGGAGGGAACCGTCAGCATCTTGTCTCGGAGCTTTAACGAGGCGCCTTTGGGGGCTTTCGCTCTCCAACCACTCCCAACCTTCAGCGGTTGAAAGAGAAGAAGGAAAAAAATCGTTCTAAAATGATGAATTTGGGGGCTATTTAAGATCGGGGTGGTTAAAAAGCAACACCGTCACCGGGCGAGTTTGCTTTAAAGCGGGAATTTAAAGTCGGGGAGAAACCCCTGTGTTTTCAGGCCAGTTACAATCTCTACCTTATCATTTCGCGAGCTTCCCCTTCTTCCAGGAATCTGTCACCAATCTGTTCCTGGAGAGGCTCCAGCACTTTTCTGGGTCGTTTCTCCCGACGCCAGTTGCCACCGGGCCCGTTTCGAGCCTCCTGACGGCATTTTCTGGGGAGACACCACTCAGCTTTGGTTTTCCAGCAGCAAACGGTGCCACCAGCACATCCAGCCCTCACTTGTGCCTTTGACCACAAACTGCTGGGAAGGCAACACGCTCTCTGCCAACGCCAGCCCCTGCCACAGCCCCGCTACCACTTGTGTTAACGGGTTATTTCACAGGGAAACACAAATCCCCCTTGTTTCTCAGCAGCACCACGACCCAATGACTGCAAACGAGGTGGAACTTGATCCACGTGTGGAAATGAAGCAGGATCCCAGCTCGCCACTCTCCTGTGCCAGCCTCTGGACATTCACACCACCCTTTAGGGTGATTTCTTAGGAAATAAGGCATAACCACCGCCAGAGATCCTCTTTCTCACTGGGGTAAAACACCACGACACCCCTGGTCTTAAACGCTTCCCAACCTACCGCTGCCTGGGCAGGGTGAGGAGGGACAACCTGCACCCAGGTTGCTTTGGGACCAACAAGGAGCTTGAACTGGGTTAGGAAATAAGGCATAACCACCGCCAGAGATCCTCTTTCTCACTGGGGTAAAACACCACGACACCCCTGGTCTTAAACGCTTCCCAACCTACCGCTGCCTGGGCAGGGTGAGGAGGGACAACCTGCACCCAGGTTGCTTTGGGACCAACAAGGAGCTTGAACTGGGGCTGGGGAGAATCTCCTGCTGCCCCCCAAGGTGAGGTGAGGCCTAAGGGCCCCCCAGGTGAGGCGAGGCCTGAGGGCCCCCCAGGTGAGGTGAGGCCTGTACCCAGAGCAGGCCTTGCACCCCTGCCCACCCCACACAGGCCCACGGGCGGGCAGAGGGCGTTTCCCCAGCTCCCTACAGCCCCCCTCCCAGCCTGCCTGGCCGTGCCCCTGACCCCCAGTTCAGGCCCAGTACAACCCAGTGCTCCCCATTCAACCCCTCCCCGTTCACCCACGTGCTGCCCACAGGCCTCCCCCGCCGCCACCACGCATGCGCCCAGCCCGCCCGGCCCCGCCCAGAGCGCAGGCGCGGGATGTACCACCCCGCGGGGGCGAGGGGGGGGAGCGAGGAGGGAACCGCGCCTCTTTCCCCGCATCCCGAGCGGATCCCGGTTACTTTTCTGCCCTCATCACCCGAGATCCCGCTGGGGCTTTTCATTCACCGCCGTTCGGGCCGCTCCGAGGCCGCGGGGATGGAGCGGAGCGGGCGCGGGGTGGTACGTGCCGGTCCCCGCGGCGCTGGCTGTGGGCGGGGCCGGGCCCGCCGCCTCTTCCTCTCCGCCCGGCCGCCGCCATGAGGTGAGGGGCTGCGTTCGTCCGTTCCTCCCGGGGTCTGCCCCGGCTGCCGACAGCGAGCGGGGCCGGTCGGCGGGTTGGCCTCAATAGCGGGGGCTTCCCGGGCGCGCTATGGGGGGGCTCCGGGTGTCGTGAGGCGGCTGCGGCCTCCTCAGGCCTCGGGGGAAAATGGCGGTCGGGCCGCGCTGGGGAGGGGGCGAAATGGCGGCCGGGGCCCAGGCCTCGGGGTGCAGAGGGAGGGAGGGAGGGAGGGGAGCGCTGAGCGGGGCTGGCTTCCCTCCTTTCGGGCCCTGCGGCCTTGAACAGCTCTGGCCGACCCCGTCGTGCTGTTCCGGCGGCGCGGCCTGCTCCCGGTGGGCTCTCCCGGGCTGTCCCGGGCCGTCCCGGCCGCGGGATGGAGCGTGGCCCTGAGGTGTGTGCCTGGTTCTCCCCAGTATGCTCCGGCTCCAGAAGAGGCTGGCCTCCAGCGTGCTGCGCTGCGGCAAAAAGAAGGTCTGGCTGGATCCCAATGAAACTAACGAGATCGCCAACGCTAACTCGCGTAAGTAGTCGCCTGGCAGGGCCGGGGCCGTGCTGCGCGTCGGTCGGGTTGTCCTGGGGAAGAGGGATGTGTCAGGGATATGGGAAGAGGCTTTTGGACCAGCTCAGTAGCCATGAGCTTGGCTTAAGTAAAATTCCAACATTTGAGCAATTGTTTTGTGCTTCAAAGTGGAAATGAGTCCATGGGCAGGATTTGCAAAGCTCCACAGATGAGAACGTGGTGCCTGGTGAGTTCTTAGTAGCGGATTTAGTACGTGGTGTCCTCTGAGATAACTATTGGGGGTCAGTGGGAGGGTAAAAGACCAGCTCCAGCAGCACGAGGGGCTTTGGGGGAAGGTCTGGCTTGACCTTTACGGTGCAGCCTTTTCACACAAGCCAGATGGGAGCCCGTAGTTGCCTAATGTGTCCTCTTCGTCGCATGGGAGATGTTGACCATGGAGTTTCTTCCCACAGGTCAGCAGATCAGGAAGCTGATTAAGGATGGTCTGATCATCCGCAAACCCGTGACCGTTCACTCTCGTGCCCGATGCAGGAAGAACACCTTGGCCCGTCGGAAGGGCCGGCACATGGGCATAGGTAAGTGCTGGCTCCCAGAAACATCAGTTTTCCATGGATTGGGGTCCACCTCCGAGCTCATATTTAACAACAATCCCCAAAGGCTGGTGGCAGGGCCTAAAAATGCACAGTTTGTCTGTCTGTAGTTTTCTTCTTGAAGTAAAGAGGATTAAAGTAAAGGATTAAACTCTTCAGCAAAAGCGTGCGGTTCGACTTGTAGAAGTTTGGGCTCATTCCCCTCCTGTTTTCCCTCTCCAGGTAAGAGAAAGGGTACGGCCAACGCTCGGATGCCCGAGAAGGTCACCTGGATGAGGAGGATGCGGATCCTGAGGCGCCTGCTCCGCAGATACAGGGAGTCCAAGAAGATCGACCGCCACATGTAAGCCACCTCCAGCTTTGGGTCACATCTCCACACCCTCAGATCCCCCCGTATTGCGGCTCCTTGCTGTGCTGCTGGGTGAAAATAAGTCCTTTTTGGGAAGTGTGGCTCTGGGGGAATCCCAGCATTTGTCCCAAAGAGCCCTCTGTCTACACAGAGGAGGGGAGAGCCAGTGGAGGAGCTTCAGGGTGACCCTGCTCCTCTCAGTGCACGTGTGTGTGTGTGTGTCCCTGCTCTGTGCTGGAAGCTGTGGGGTGGTTTTATCCCCCAAAGGGCTTCACTTATGGTCCGTTCTGCTCCATCAGGTACCACAGCCTCTACCTGAAGGTGAAGGGTAATGTCTTCAAGAACAAGCGGATCCTGATGGAGCACATCCACAAGCTCAAGGCAGACAAAGCTCGCAAGAAGCTCTTGGCGTGAGTCCTGTTGCCCTCTTGGGTTGTGGGGTGGATTTTTCTTCTTGGTCACTCCCCGGGTAGATAATCCCAGAGCTGCTGGTGGCTCTGGCTGGTGAGGAATCAACCCCAGACTGGGCAGGGCTGGCTGGAAGCAGAGAAGTGGGGGATTCTGGCAGAGCTTTGTGTGTTCCACCATGTCCGTAGCAGGTGGTGGTTGCCCATAAAGCTGCAAACTGGTAAATTTACTGGTCTTGGATCCATAAATGATTGACGGGGGGAAGTGAGGAGGCAGAAGAGCTGATGGGTTTCAGAATCCTCCTGTGTGTTTTGCTAAAAATCAGGTGTTTTAACCTGGGTCTGCTGTAAAGCTGTGTGTCCCCAGAGTCCATTGGGGAGGGCAGCAGAGCCCAGTGTCCTCACTGGGGCTGAGTGGGACCAGTTTGGCACCACTGGAGCCACAGTCGGAGCTGTGGGTGGCCCATGAGTGCTGGAGCACGGCTCATTTCAGTGGCTGGTTGGGGGGACAGGGGTCCTGTGGGGCCAGAGGAGACCAGGGGGTGTTAAAAGCCTTCTCCAGGGGGGTTGGGGTCATCCCTGTGCATCCAAGAGCTCTTTTAACTTCCTCAACTTCATCCTCTCTCAGTGACCAGGCCGAAGCTCGCAGGTCCAAGACCAAGGAGGCCCGTAAGCGCCGCGAGGAACGTTTGCAGGCCAAGAAGGAGGAGATCATCAAGACCCTCTCCAAGGAGGAGGAGACCAAGAAGTAAAGGCTGTCCCTCTCCTCTCCCTCCTGTTTGCCATCCTCAAGAGGTCAATAAAACGCCACATTCAGGACTCCTCCTTCCACCCCCTCTCGGGCTCTGGCTCTCTCTGGGGGTTTGTGGAGCTGGGAGGGAAGGGGCTGGGGAAGAAGATGGTGGTTGGTGGGATCTGAAGGGGTTGGTTGGGTGGTTCCTGGGGTGAGGGTGAGTGGGGCTGGTGGCCAGGGAAGGACACGGGTCCACAGTGAGTTGGTTGCCAACGGCAAAGCCCAGTTCTTGCCCCCTGCAGCTCCTCTGCCCACAGCCTGGTGACCACCCCTAAAGGTCCTCCTGCTCCTGCTGAGCTCTGGAGGGACAAAAAGGGGC
Organism: Calidris pugnax; assembly: GCF_001431845.1. NCBI lineage: Eukaryota > Metazoa > Chordata > Aves > Charadriiformes > Scolopacidae > Calidris > Calidris pugnax. The sequence continues at coordinate 475,599 of NW_015091098.1, read as the reverse complement.
TGGGGGTCACCACAGCCACCCCCAGCACCCCGGGGCCCTTCCTGGTGGCTCCCAGGGACAGTTGGGGACAAGCAGCAGCTCCTTGGGGCATCTTCAGCCAGAGCTTGTGGCTCCTCTGCGGGAGGGGGGTGGTCCCAGGTGGAGTGTGGAGTTGTGGGGCTCAGCCTGAACCCCCCAGGAAAGGGCCTGGGGCACCCCTGTCACCCCAAGTCACAGCAGGAGGTGTGGGCACAGAGACCCCCCCCAGCCCCCCCCTTTAACATCCGAGAGCTGTGACCCCCTCATGGCTGTGTCTGGGGGGGCTTGGGAAGGAGAAGGAGACACCCGTGGTGGCCTCTGTGGGGGGGCAGGTGGAGATACTGGGGGGC
>NW_015091098.1:474150-474513 GCF_001431845.1 Calidris pugnax | reverse complement strand
GGGTCATTATTGCTTGGGCTCCAGCAGCTGGGCAGGGCACACGCGTGTGGGGCTGCACACGCATGTGTTAGTGCACATACAGATATGTACAGCTCCTGGGGGGGGGCATGTGGGGCTGCACACGCGTGTGTTAGTGCACATACAGGGATGTACGGCTCCTGGGGGGGTCTGTGGGGCTGCACACGTGTGTGTTAGTGCACAAACAGAGGTGTGTGTGGCCAGGGGGGGTCTGTGGGGCTGCACACACGTGTTAGTGCACATACAGGCATGTACGGCTCCTGGGGGGGCATGTGGGGCTGCACACGCGTGTGTTAGTGCACATACAGATATGTACAGTTCCGGGGGGGGGGTGTGGGCTGCCCA
>NW_015091098.1:469282-469546 GCF_001431845.1 Calidris pugnax | reverse complement strand
GGAGGGAGTGATGCGACCCACGTCCCTGAGCCCCCAAACGAGGGGTCCCGGGGGGTGGGAGCAGCCCCAGGGCCAGGCTGGGGAGTTGGGGGGGGACGGACACCCCCCCGGTGGGCGCTGGGGGACCCCGAGCAGAGCCAGGTCCTGTGTCCCCCCCCCTCCACCTCGCCGTGGCAGCCCCATTTGGCAAAACCCCCAAAAAGTCTCATTTTCTGCACTTTGGCTCAGAAAAAACCCGTTATTTTTAACGGCGAGTCTTTCCCC
>NW_015091098.1:468601-469033 GCF_001431845.1 Calidris pugnax | reverse complement strand
CACCCTGGGGCAACCCACACCAGCCCCCCAAAAACGGACACACACACACACACGGGGGGGGGGACACGGTGTCCCCAAATGCCACCCAGGGGCAGGAGGGTGTTTTTTGCTCTAGAAAGGGATTCCTCCAGTAAAACAGGGCTTGGAAAATGGTGTTTATTGGTATTTATAAATACAAACATAAAGGAAGAGTCCATTTGAAGACGGATAATTGACTTAAAAGGACACTGTCAAGTAGTTTTGAGCTACCTTAATGCTGCCAACCCCTGCCTGGAAAATAAAAAATAAAAATAAAACAAACCAAAACCGCTTTGGGTTCTGTATATTTTTTTTTTTTTTTTTGAGTTTTCCCTTGAAAACTCTGCGGCGTCACAAAGACATCAGCCATCCCCCGACGCCCTGGCCTTCCAGCTCCCCCCCTCCCACCACAGC
>NW_015091098.1:427627-468545 GCF_001431845.1 Calidris pugnax | reverse complement strand
CCCCCCCCCCCCCAAGCCCTGTCTGTGACCACGGGATGCGCCGTTATCGCCTGAAAATGGGAAAAAAGGGGAATTCTGCCAGTGAAAGCCAGGCCCGTGGGGGAGAGAATCCACGGGGCTGAAGGGGATTTGGATAAATATCAGGGATTAGAAGCGTTCTGCAGGATGGGAATTGACAGTATCCTTTTAAACACAGCATCCCAGATTTCCCCCCCCTCTGCCTTCAGCATCTACACGTGGGTTGGTGGAAGTTGTAGGTGATGGGGGGCACGGCTGGGGGGTACCAAACGAGCCCTTCTCCCTGCCCGGAGAGCTTGGAAAGAGTGGGAAGAGGGTGGGAAGCAACACCCTGTCCTCAAAAATGGGAAAACACCAATTTCCCCCCCGGGGATAGAGGGGAAGTGGTAATTCCTGGGCTGTTGGCACTGGGATGAGTTAAGGGACCAGGATGAGTTCTCCTCGTTCTCCATCAGCTGGGAACCACTGGAATCACCCCCTTCCAGCCCCGCTGGGGGCAGAAGGAAAAGTGGGATTATTTCCACAAACCCGGTAAAGAGTTTGCCCAAGTTCTGCCCCATTAAACCCCCGGCCTCTGCCCATCCCTTCCCACCATCCCAACTGGGCATCCGGATCTGCCAGGAGAACTGGGATTCCCAGAATCCCAGATTCCCAGATCCCAGGGAACTGGGAGCCCAGAGCTGGCCCCGGGCTCCTCTGCAGCCCTTGGGCTAATCCTGCCTGAAACGCCCCCAAAACCAGCCGGGAAGGACTGGGAAGGACTGGGATACGAGCACTCCCTCCCCATTCAGGTGGTTCCTTCTCCAGGGGAAGACACTTACCTGCAGAAGATGCAGAATCAGCAAAAAGTCACCCAGCGCTGGCACCTCAGCGTAAAAAAGGTGACAATAACAGAGTGGGGGGGTGTTTCAGGGCTGCTCTTCCCCCCCCCCACCCCTCGATGTTATTTCTCCATCAGGGCAACAAGCAAAAATGCTCCTACTTTGCTTTTTCTTCGGGGGTAGGACGAAGGGTTGGAGGGAAAGGACAGGAGGAGCAGCCAACTCAGAGTCACCGGAACAGAGACCATTCACTTTTTCCCCCTCTATCAAGAGTTAAATCCTCGTCCCTGGGATAAAACCTGAAATGCAAAACAAATTCGGGCACCCCGGGTGCCAAGGAGCCCCCAAAAAGGAGCCCGTTCTGTAGCACAGCTCCCTTTTCTGATTAAAAATCTTCCACACGGGTCACTACAGGCTCAGGATTCTACTGGTAAAAGGTAATTTAACAAAAAAAAAAAATTAAATTATTGATTGGTAACTTTTGTTTGGTAAATCTGAAAAAAAAAAAAAACAACTGAATTAGAAAATTGTAAAAAAAAAATAATAAAGCAGGATGTAGGGAGGGTAAAAAAAAAAACCAAAAACCTGAGCCTGACAGTACAGATTTGGAGCTAAATCACAACAATCTCAGGAGGCTCTGAGCTGGATCCTGCAGAAGCAGCAGGAAAACCTCCGCTGAGAACGTGCTCGGGGCCGGGGGGGGGACAGAGGGAAAGGAGAAGCACAAAGAAATCCCATCTCCCAAGAGCTGCTGTTTCATTCCCTCGCTGAAAAATGGACACAAAACTTGTTGGGGTTTTCAGGTTTGGTATTTTTTTCTTTTTTTTTTTTCTCTTCTGGACAACGGATGCAGGGTTAAAGCATGTTCCTTTTCCTCTCCCCCTCTCCAAAGGATTTCGGTGACCAATTCCAACCCCACCAGCAGCAACAGTTCCTCGTGGGTTGGCAAAACCCTCCCTCCTCCTCCTCCTCCTCCTCACCGCCGGGGTTCCCGATCCGAGGGCGCCCAGCGGGAAGGGATTCCCGATGGTACCAAATCCAACCTGGAGAAAAAAAAGCCAACCCCAAGGGCTCCAGCTCCAGTTTGGGCCCAGTCCGTGAGTTCTCCGGAGCGGGCTGGGAGGGGGGGTGTATGTATGTGTATGGGTGGCTACTGGGGGGGGCCTGGCGCCGTGGCCCTGGCTCGTTGGCCCTGGCAAATGACACCGGTATCGCTTTCCTGGAAGATACTGGCGTCCACCGTAAATTCTACAAGTGTAATTAAATACTCAGTTTGCAGGGACGAGCTCTTCCAGTGTCATAGGATGATGCAGCATCTGCAGAAGCGTTGTCGGCTGCCCCCCACCGAGGGAGGAGGAGTCACCGGCGCGAAGTAAGCGTGGACTTTGATATTGGGTAAATGGGTCTGAAAAGACAAAACCAGAGGTGTGAAGGGACACGAGGAACGGACGAGACGGAGACAAACAGCCCCAAAGAGCCCTGGCTCACTTCTCTTCACACACACACACACACACACACACACACACACAAGATGGAGCAAACTCTTTCCGTTCATCAGCTCTGTTTCCCCCCAAAAAGTTCATTCTTACTCCAGAGCACTGGTTCCCAGTGAGAGGACGGGGGGCAACGGGTTGAAGGAGGAGGGAGCCAGACTCTTTTCAGTGGTTCCCAGTGAGAGGACGAGGGGCAACGGGCACAAGTTGGAACAGAAGAGGTTCCACTCAAATATGAGGAGAAACTTCTTCCCAGTGAGGGTGGCAGAGCCCTGGGACAGGCTGCCCAGGGAGGGTGTGGAGTCCCCTTCCTTGGAGATTTTCAAGCCCCCCCTGGATGCTCCTGAGTAACATGCTCTGACAAGCTCTGGGCAATCCTGCTTCAGCAGGGGAGTGGGACTAGATGATCTCTATGGTCCCTTCCAACTCTAAAAATTCAGTGAAATTCAGTGAAAAAGTGATGCTCTCTCCTCCCATCAATCCTGTGCCCCCCATGGGGACCACAACAAGGGCCAACTGGATGGATCCCTGTTCTCTTTGCAAATAAAACGCCATTTCTTCTCTTTTACAGAGAGAAACAGACTGGGGAGGGAATCACTGGGCCACTGAGTGCCTTGGATGAGCCTGGCTCTGGCTCTGTCCTGCTCACAGGGACACGCAGCCCCCCCTGCCACAGCCTGGCCCTGCTGTGGGATCAGTTATCTGGAGGAGCAGCTCTACACACTCACTGTGACACTAACGCTGGGTCCCACCTCTGGAGGAGCACTGTCCCCTGGTCTCCCCTGGCCCCTTCTGCTGCTGCTCAGCCAACACTGAGCAACAAAAACCACAGCAATTAATCCCCTCTCTCCCCTACCAGCCAGCCTTCATCCCCACTCATCCTCTGAGTGCAGCTACTAATGTCATAGACACTGGTTTTCATGAGACTTTGAAGACTGAGCACCAGATCACGAGGAATCCCAAACCTCAGCCCTTCCTGCCAGAAAACGTGTTCAAATCACAGCCTTAGCGTGTATTATTATTATTATTATTCTTTTTACCCTGAGTCTCTTGATCCCTGCCCGGGTGATTTGCTGACAGTCGTACAGTTCTATCCTCTCCAGGCTGTGGCAGCTTTTCAGGTGCTCCAGGGAGGCGTCGGTGATGAGGGGGCAGTTGTCCAGCTCGATCACCTCCAGGCGGTCGTGGGCGCAGGCGCCGTTCCCCAGGTGACGGATCCCGTCGTCCGTGATCAGCTCGCAGTGGGACAAGCTCTGCAGCCCAAACACAGCACCTGATCAACCTCTGCCACCAGCAAGGAGAAGCCACCACCCTGCCCAGGGGTGGGGGACCAGTGAGAAGGTTTGGACTGGTTTGTCACACTGGTGGGGACTGGGCTCCATGGGACTCACGTCCCTGCAAGGGGGACAACTCGCAGAGCTGAAGCCCAAGGGGAAAGGCAGCTGCTGAGAAACGAGCCCCACAGAGCCAGGAGGGCACCTCAATATCTCTGCTGTTGAAGAAACCACCTCTGCCAAGTCTGTGGCCTTCCACATCCCAGGGAGGACCCTGTCACCAGGGCTAAGAACCAGCAGAAGTGTCATGTCACCTACTTGGGGCACTTTTTTGAGGAGCCACAACCTGGTCTAGTGAGAGGTGACCCTGCCCAGGGCAGAGGGTGGCACTGGGGAGGCTTAAAGGTCCCCTTAAAGGTTCCTTCAACCCAAACCAGTCTGTGATTCTACGACAACGGAGAAAGAGGAGGCCACAACTAAATTCCCAGAAATTTAGACCAGGAGGAACATTGCTTTCCCGAGCCAGCGAGCTCTCCGGGTCTCACTACAGCTGGGAAGGGCTGCAGTGTCCCTTCCTGCAGACAGAGTGACAGCCCAGGTTGGGGACAGACTCTGCTGGGCTGGCTGAGGACAGCCAGAGGCTGGGACCAGGAGACTCCAGTGTCCTACAATTCATGTCCAGGCAGCTGGGGGTGCCTGGAGGAGGATTAATGCCAGCAGCAGGGGAGGGACAAGAGGTTCCTCAGGGTCAAGTTTCCAGCCGAATTCATCCAAAGCCTTCGCAAGTCGTCTGTGAAGTTCAGAGAGACACATCCCACCCCCGGGCAGGGCTTCAGATCCCTTTGTTTATAGAAAGAAAATGCTGAAGGTCTCACTTCTGATACTCACCAGAACCTGAAGCCGCGGACAGTGTATGGAAAGCTGGATTAACGTACTGTCTGTTATCTGGAAAAAAAAAAGAAAAAGAGAAAAAGCCCTTTCACGCCGGGTGCTTTGCACAAGGACATTTTTTTCCCCATTTTTTTCCATGACAGCACTCCCTGCAGTCGCTCTCCTGAGCCCCTCAGGAGCTCATCTCCTGCCTGACCACATTTCAGATACACAGATTGTTCCGCTCCCTTGTAGACACCAACTCATCTCCTTAAAAGACTGGTAAGACATGGGTATTGCTGGTTTTTTGGACTTCTTATGAAATAAGCTCACAACTCATCTCCTTAAAAGACTGGTAAGACACGGGTATTGCTGTTTTTTTTGGACTTCTTTAAGCAGTTCTTATGAAATAAGCTCCCACTTAAGGGAAGTAAGTGCACAGACCTCTTCAACACAACAATCTCTCCTAAATGTTTGTCTCCCAAAGTACCAGAGGTGTTGGGATCCCCTCCCAGCAGCCTGGGGGGCTGTGAATCCTTCCTCTTTATTCTTCAGGGAGAGAGAGGCTCCACACAATGGTTTTCTCATCTAAAAGCCTTCAGAAGGGACCGTGCTGGGCTGTCTTTGTTCAAAGCAGTCAGCCCAAGGACACAGCCCAAATTTCCTTTTTTGGGTTAACTTTAAATCACTTCCCGTCTGGACTATTGTCATTTCCTCTCCACATCTCCTGAATTTCTGGCCCCATATATACCAGGAGGCACAGAGATCCGGGGTCACACTGCTCTCGTGGCAGGAAGCAAAATCCTATTTGCCTCCACTGTCTCTACTGGAATCAATTTCATACCTATCCTTGGGTATCATACAAATCCTTGGGGTTAGAGATTTTTTTTTTTCCAGGGGATCTTGAGGAAATTCAACTATTTTCCCTATAAACACTACCTTGAAGCAGTTACCAGCTTATGGCACGTGCCCTACAGGACATCTGAGAGATCTCCTTAAACCTCACGAAGTCGGCTGCAGCTCCTTCCCTTTCCCAAGAGAAAAGATCTTACACTGGGATTTGAATTCGTGTCGAGGGCCACAACTCACACATCTATTCCATGCCCTTCAGGTATTGTAGGGTCATAAAAAGGCCATAAAAACCTATCACTATTAAAGGTTTTTTAGCATTGACAGCAGCAGGCATTACTACAAAGTCTGATCAAAGGATCAAACTACAAACCCAATATTTTCTTATCCAAATACATCCAATTCTCTTGCTCAGGATTCTAAATAAAGCTCTCATTTCGAGACAATTTACTGCTTTTTCACCCTCTTGCTGTGACTGTGCTAAAAGAGAACCAGCCCAAGGTGGCACCTCCTACCTGGACACACTCTTCCAGGTCCATTTTTTCAAGCTCGTGGCAGTTCTAGGAACAAGCAGAAGACAGAACACACAAGCTGAGTGCAAAGTTCAGGCAGCAAATATAAACACAACTACAATAAAGACAGTTCTTTTTAAAAATGAAGGTGTTTTGTTCCACCATGAAACACGGGAGGAAAGTTTGCTGCTGCTTTATGAGCAGCACAAAGTATAGGGAATCTGGCATTTTCACTCATTTAAAGGCACAGAGGTTTGTTTTTTTATTAATAGAAAGTAAAGTTGATTAAATACAGGGTCACTTGTACATAACACAGATTAATCTAGAAAAACAAACAGCAAAGTTTATAACTCCCAAACATTTAACATTTGATGTAGTTTGGACACATCCTCCTCCATGTGTGGGTCAGCACAATGCCAAAGATTACACACAACCTCATTTTGGTGACTTGGCTCCCACTCAGAGGTGGAGATCGAAAGCATTACCAAAATCTACCTTCAAGAGAAAGCTCTGTTCATATTCATCACGAAAAGAAAGCAAAGATAGTCGATGGAAAAGCAGAAATGAGCACTTACCCTAGCTAGAGTGGTAAAGCCCACATCTGTTAGTTGAGAACACCTTGCAACTTCTAATATTCTGCACAGAAAGAATTTATAATAACCATGGTGGAGTCATTTGGCTTTTCAGAGTGTTTCATTAAAAGCTTCCAGCAACCCAGAAAAGTCTGACCCGGTTTAGGCTGTGCTCTCTGAGAGGAGAATTTGCACAGAGGAAAGAGAAAAAGAAGTCAGGCTAAAAGCAAACTCCGAGGGTCGCCCAGTCCCTGCCCCGGCAGGAGGCAGGGGGGGCCAATCCGACAAGTCTTGGACTAAGGTGCTCTTAAAAACCTCTTTTGGTGGACGCTCCACAACCTCCCTGAGGGATTTCCTCTGGTTTCCACCCAAAACACAGATGTTCCCATGAGAGGGGGGTGTAACACACGACAGGCTGGCAGCTGAGCGTTAGAAAATGAGTATTTAATGCCTCCATAGAATAGTCTGAAGTCTCCTAAGAGGCGAACTGCCTGCTTCTGCCACAGCAGAAACTTTCTGGCAGACGGTTACTGCAGCTCTACAGAGGTTTGCTTCAAAATATTAACAGATTTAGAAAAGAAAAGGCAACTTGCCTCAAGTGCTTTATGCATTTTACCGCCTGGAGCTTAATACTCTAAAGCTGCAGCTGAACATAAACACAGAAACTATTTGGAACCGAAACCACGTTTTACCTTCCTCTTTCAAACCCTGTTCCCACACACTTGTCTGCTGTGCTTTGTAGCCAGAATTCTTTAAATGAGCTTGTCACAGAAAACAGTTTGGGTTTTTTCCCCCTCCCCAGAAGACAGGCATTTTATGCCACTGAAACCAGGCCACTCAGCTCTTACAGATGTCAGATAATAAAACTGTCTCTTCTTCCTGCACCTGGCCATTTTCTGAATTATAGTGAAGTCTTCCTGAAGAAATTCGTCCTAATGAGAAAAAGTCTTAAAAAAATAATAATAAAAAAAAAAGGAAGCACCTGCAGAGGTGGGCTGGAAGCCCACTCTGTCAAGCAGAGCGAGAGAGAGCACAAATTCCATCTGCTACAAAAATCATCAGGAGAACCCCGTGAGTATCACACCTCAAGAGGAAACGGCGTTGTTTCAACGTGTTTTCAGAAGTAACCTAACCTCGACTGGTTTTCATAAAAGAACAAAAGCAACCAGACAATGGGGGAAGAGGAGCTGGTGGCTGCGGGGGTCTATCGGCAGCGCCCGCCCCCACGGCAGGGAGCTCTTCTGCCACGCTCCCAGAAACCAGAAATTTGGGTACAACTAGGATCATCCCACAGCAAAGGCCTGGAAAAAGCTGGGTGGTGAGAAGAGAAAGTTCTAAACCAGCCCAAATATGACAGGAGGGTGTCACTAAGATCCTTTGCTCACCACGCAGGGGGTGCCCAGAGCTGGGGGGACCCCGCGGAGAGGACTTACCTGAGGCGGGGGCAGTTCTGGCCCAGGGCGTTCAGGATGGCATCTGTAATGTTAGAGCAGCCTGAAGCACACAAGGATTGTAACTTGTGGCATCCTCTGCATATTGTAATGAGACCATCATCTGTTATTTGCTACAAGAAAAACAATAACAACATCACAAAGCCATGACAACGTAGGTGGAGGTGCAAGGCGCTGCATAGTTCCCTTCTCGGCCTTCCAACCAGGCATTCAACTGAGGCCAAGTTATGCTCCTTTCAACCCCAAAAATGCACTCAAATATTTCACTGGAGCAGCCAAAACAGGATAAGCCACATTGAAGGGACTTGTAAACATTCGGAAAGTGATTCCACATGCAGGGAAAGGTTTCTGAGCTTGGGTGACGTGAGCGCTGGGCCCAGGCTCCGTCTCCTGCAGCCCTTCCTTGTACAGGCCTTCTTGGCCAAAACTCAAGACGAGAGAGCACCCAACAGCCAGAGCCACCCACAAAATATGCAGGAGGTTATTCACACAAACAGCCTTTTAAAAATATACGTTTTGGTGGTTTGGGACCAAGACCTGCATGGGGAGAGACAGGCTGACGGCCCAAACCATGTTAAATTGACCCCATGGCACCGCAGCCATCGTCCCACCGTGTCCCTGGCCACTCCAGGCAGGTCCAGCCCCAGATGCTCTGCTCTGGGGTGGCAACAGCAAACGAAGTTGCTCCAGATGTTCCCCAACAGGAGCAAGAGCAGACGGGGCTGGGACCCAGCCTGGAGGTGCCCAGGAGCTGCAAGGGACCGAGAGGGACGAGGGGAAGAGGGACAGTAGGTGACACGGGCTGTGGGTGCTCCAGGATCAGACTAAACCTCACGTGGTTCTCAGGGTCTGGATTTTCAGCAGGAGCCAGGCTCCATTCCCACAGGAAAAAGCACCAACTGAGGGACTGGCACTGATTCTTTGAAAACAGCAACCAGTAAGTCTGTGGGCTGTACTGGTGCTGGAGCCAGGTGAAATAAAAACTGAGTAAAACTTGGTATTTTCAGTTAAAGCGATCAAAAACCTTATTAGTTTTCTCCTCCCTTCTGCCTGTTGCTCCTCGTCTGCAAGCCCCCAGTCCAAACTGGACAGCCACCAGTTTCCAGCCAGCCCAGCAACCAGTAAAGCTACTCCTCAAACAGGTCTGGGAAGGGACATCCCTGCAGCCCCCGGGGCCTTGCCCTCTCCCGTGGAAAAGGAGGAGATTGTCCAGGTTTCACTGTGTGGGACGTAACTGCACGATGGGATGTACAAAGAGCCCCTTCCAATTTCTTTTTTTGGCATAAATATACATTTTTGGCACTGCAGAATAACAGTAATGTTATTTATATAATAATATGTAATAAATACATGAGTATATTTCTATAATAAATAAGGGTTTAGAGCCCTTCTGTGCATGGAAACTGCATTTTTTTGGGTTCAATTTTATAAAGAGAGCGGAGGAGCCACGGAAAGAATTTTTCCAGGCAGCCCAGCGGAAACTGCATTTTTTTGGGTTCAATTTTATAAAGAGAGCGGAGGAGCTGCCTGGCCCAGATCACACCCAACCACTGCGGCCCCACGGAAAGAATTTTTCCAGCCAGCCCAGTCACTGGGTTTGGGAGCCCCGTGGGCAGGGCAGAGAGACAAACAATTCTCACAAAGGGAATGCCACAACACTGTTTGGAGGGGCTTATTCAGCATTTCTGAACGCTACCGAGAAGCTGGTTTTCATCAACTATTTTTAAAAGCCTTGTAAATTTGCAATTGCCCCGACGGCAGAGACGGTGACGTTTTTTTTTTTGGATGGGGAATATCCTGACGTGGTTCTGCTCAGAGCTGGCCCCTAAAGACACGAGTTTGGGAAATGGGAGGAAGCTTTACTTACTAAGCACGTTTGGAGGTTTAAAGTCACCAGCTCGGGACAGTGTGCACCAATGTACTTCAGAGCTTCATCCTCAAGCTGGAAAATAAAAATTAAAGAGACTGAAGCAACCTGGTAATACTCAAAGCAATCTTCAAAATCAAGCTCTGAGAACAACAAAGCCTCTGTGGTCTGGGGACCTGTGGGGGAGGAGGGCAAAGCACTGCAGGATGAAAATAAGCAACGAGTGGATGCATTTTTGGTTGGTTTTTTTACCATCTCAGGAACAGAGTTCAAAGACTGCCCAACACAAAGTTACTCATTTAAAGAAAAGCCGATCTGGTCAAACACACATAATTAACAACCAAGTACTGAAATCAGAAACTATTTACAGGAATTAAGGAAACGCTTCACTAGTGAGGGCTAGAAGTAATGTTATTTTTATATTGCAATACTGGAACTGAAAAAAAACCCCAGCATTATTCCAATGTGAGGAGCACAAATATATCCAGGTTGTTCTCTGAGGATAAAAAAGTCTGCTATTCTTAAATCTATATGAACAGATGGCAAGTAATTGATAACAAGGACGTATTGCCATCAATATTACTCACGACTCCATAAATTACTAGAAACTCAAGCTGTTTCTATGACCTGAATTCTCAAAATAGACCGAGATGGTTATATCTTTAATCAAGTCGTTTTTACAGCCATGTATATCCAGCTCACGTATTAAAAACCCTACAGGAGCATAAATTTAGAAAAACTACTGACTGTAGCCCTTACAGCTGGGCTTTTTTTTGTGCACACAGGGGTATTAGTGCTCTGTGCACACAAACCAGGGTTATCAGTGCTCTGCTCACCACAACCATCTTTCAGGATTTTCAGGATGCACAGGGGAAATATGGTGGTTTTTTTCAAAATAAAAACATACAGCTGTTTATCTACACGGCAGACACTTAAGGAAACCCTACCCCCAAGAAAACCCCAAATCCAAACACAATCTGCACTGTCAGTGTTGGGGTACAAGGACCTAACACAGACCAGAGATCCCCTCCAGGTCTAACCTGAGGTCCTTAAACTCTTGGGAGTCTCTGGCTGACACGTTTCACCTGCTACAGGGTCAGTTTTACTTCTCCTTTTTTCAAGGACAAGATTCTGAGTTAAAACATTTGCTCCTTTCTAACCTCTCTGTCTGCTTGAAAAAAAACCCAGCCCATTTAAGTAAAAAAAATAAGAATTAATCCCCACATTCTTTGGGAAATAGCTCTGCAAGGAGCCAGTTCTCCTTAAAAGACTAAGGTCGATGTTCCCCACGCCCCAGTTCATAATGGATATAAACCCTTAGTAAAGTTGTAATACAGGGAAGCGTTTAACTTATTAAACTTTTCAATGATTCACCAGGTAAGACAGCAGAGAAAGATTACAGGAAGTTAGTCTAAATAACATAAAAGGGGTAAAAAAAACCCCTTTCGCTGTACCGTTTAGGGCATCATTTATGTATTTCAAAGCAGGAGCATCACAGTCTCTGCAGCCTCCTCAAAATATGTACAAAGAGCCCCTTCCAATTTCTTTTTTTGGCATAAATATACATTTTTGGCACTGCAGAATAACAGTAATGTTATTTATATAATAATATGTAATAAATACATGAGTATATTTCTATAATAAATAAGGGTTTAGAGCCCTTCTGTGCATGGAAACTGCATTTTTTTGGGTTCAATTTTATAAAGAGAGCGGAGGAGCTGCCTGGCCCAGATCACACCCAACCACTGCGGCCCCACGGAAAGAATTTTTCCAGCCAGCCCAGTCACTGGGTTTGGGAGCCCCGTGGGCAGGGCAGAGAGACAAACAATTCTCACAAAGGGAATGCCACGACACTGTTTGGAGGGGCTTATTCAGCATTACTGAACGCTACCGAGAAGCTGGTTTTCATCAACTATTTTTAAAAGCCTTGTAAATTTGCAATTGCCCCGACGGCAGAGACGGTGACGTTTTTTTTTTTGGGATGGGGAATATCCTGACGTGGTTCTGCTCAGAGCTGGCCCCTAAAGACACGAGTTTGGGAAATGGGAGGAAGCTTTACTTACTAAGCACGTTTGGAGGTTTAAAGTCACCAGCTCGGGACAGTGTGCACCAATGTACTTCAGAGCTTCATCCTCAAGCTGGAAAGAAAAAAATTAAAGAGACTGAAGCAACCTGGTAATACTCGAAGCAATCTTCAAAATCAAGCTCTGAGAACAACAAAGCCTCTGTGGTCTGGGGACCTGTGGGGGAGGAGGGCAAAGCACTGCAGGATGAAAATAAGCAACGAGTGGATGCATTTTTGGTTGGTTTTTTTACCATCTCAGGAACAGAGTTCAAAGACTGCCCAACACAAAGTTACTCATTTAAAGAAAAGCCGATCTGGTCAAACACACATAATTAACAACCAAGTACTGAAATCAGAAACTATTTACAGGAATTAAGGAAACGCTTCACTAGTGAGGGCTAGAAGTAATGTTATTTTTATATTGCAATACTGGAACTGAAAAAAAACCCCAGCATTATTCCAATGTGAGGAGCACAAATATATCCAGGTTGTTCTCTGAGGATAAAAAAGTCTGCTATTCTTAAATCTATATGAACAGATGGCAAGTAATTGATAACAAGGACGTATTGCCATCAATATTACTCACGACTCCATAAATTACTAGAAACTCAAGCTGTTTCTATGACCTGAATTCTCAAAATAGACCGAGATGGTTATATCTTTAATCAAGTCGTTTTTACAGCCATGTATATCCAGCTCACGTATTAAAAACCCTACAGGAGCATAAATTTAGAAAAACTACTGACTGTAGCCCTTACAGCTGGGCTTTTTTTTGTGCACACAGGGGTATTAGTGCTCTGTGCACACAAACCAGGGTTATCAGTGCTCTGCTCACCACAACCATCTTTCAGGATTTTCAGGATGCACAGGGGAAATATGGTGTTTTTTTTCAAAATAGAAATATACAGCTGTTTATCTACACAGCAGACGCTTAAGGAAACCCTACCCCCAAGAAAACCCCAAATCCAAACACAATCTGCACTGTCAGTGTTGGGGTAAAAGGACCTAACACAGACCAGAGATCCTCCCCCAGGTCTAACCTGAGGTCCTTAAACTTTTGGGAGTCTCTGGCTGACAGGTTTCACCTGCTGCAGGGTCAGTTTTACTTCTCCTTTTTTCAAGGACAAGATTCTGAGTTAAAACATTTGCTCCTTTCTAACCTCTCTGTCTGCATGAAAAAAACCCGGCCCATCCCTGCTACAGGGTCAGTTTTACTTCTCCTTTTTTCAAGGACAAGATTCTGAGTTAAAACATTTGCTCCTTTCTAACCTCTCTGTCTGCTTGAAAAAAAACCCAGCCCATTTAAGTAAAAAAAATAAGAATTAATCCCCACATTCTTTGGGAAATAGCTCTGCAAGGAGCCAGTTCTCCTTAAAAGACTAAGGTCGATGTTCCCCACGCCCCAGTTCATAATGGATATAAACCCTTAGTAAAGTTGTAATACAGGGAAGCGTTTAACTTATTAAACTTTTCAATGATTCACCAGGTAAGACAGCAGAGAAAGATTACAGGAAGTTAGTCTAAATAACAAAAAAGGGGTAAAAAAAACCCCTTTCGCTGTACCGTTTAGGGCATCATTTATGTATTTCAAAGCAGGAGCATCACAGTCTCTGCAGCCTCCTCAAAATGTAGCTCAAAATACCCCGTTAAGCATCACAGTCTCTGCAGCCTCCTCAAAATACCCTGCTGTAGCTCAAAATACCCCGTTGTAGCTCCAAACACACTGTTATAGCTCCAGAATTATTCTATATCCTCGGGGGAACAGTCCTATGCTCCTGAGAGGCTGCAGAGATGACTTCCCAAGGAGTCAAACACACGGCGATTCCCTTGGATGAAGTGGAAGATCCAACCCACCCGTAGAAGAAATTCCACCCCCCAGCACAGATGGAAGTATGGTCACACTCTCTGGCATTTTCTGAGCCTTCAGGAACGGACGGGTCCAGCCACGAATAACAGAGTTATCTCCCCTTTAATAAAAGCTTGCTCAATGTGTTCCCCAATGGGGAAAAAAAAAAGGAAAAATGATTCTACAGCCAGACACGCAATTTGTTCACCGTCCCACCACCCGTGCTGAGCTCAAGGCTATTAAAGAATGTCAATAAACGCAGTTAATCTCCAAGAGACAGATTGGGAGTAACTACAGGAACGTAACATTTCTGGAAATAGCAAAATCCAGCTGTTCTTGTTCAGTAACACCTGATTGAGTGAGCCCTCTGCGCGGAGCCGTACCTGCGTGCAGCCCTTCAGAAACAGGGCTTTGAGTCCCCCGCAGCCCCTCACCAGCGCCTGGATCCCATCCTTGGTCACTTGGTCACACCAGGAGATATTCAGCTGTTCCAGCAGCGGGCATCCCTCGCTGGATGGGGGGAAAACACAGGGAAACTTGGGTTTGTTTGGGAAAGAAATCCCGCTTCGAGGCAGAATCTGGGAAAATTCCCATTTCTGGCCCCCACCTGAGCACAGAGGACACTCTCCAGGTGTGATTTTGCATTTGCAAAGAGCTGCCAGGAGGAGAAACACTCCAGTGTAATTTGTTATGAGGAAGAGATACACATGCAATCATGTATTTAAGGCAGCTGCAGCACAGACCTGACCATGTGAAACTGGAGAGAAGGATGAAAGACCCTCAAGGGAAGGAAAAATCAGGGTTGAAGTATTTTAATGTAGCTACAAAAATAATTTAATTATTCTTTTGTTCTTTCAAATCTGTGTTTTCTTCTGGTGTCTACATTCCAGTGTATTTCCCCCTGGTAGATTTAAGCAGTTATAAAGTTTTTTAACTCTCTCCTAAGCAGTTTAAAAAGAAAGTATTTACAGGCATTGATCAGATCCCCCCTCAGTCTTCTCTTCTCCAGACTAAAAAGACAGAAGTTCCTCAGCCTCTCCTTGTAAGAGAGATGCTCCAGGCCCCTCAGCATCTTTGTACCCCTCTGCTGTCCCCTCTCCAGCAGTTCCCTGTCCTTCTGGAACTGGGGAGCCCAGAACTGGTCCCAGTGCTCCAGATGGGGCCTCCCCAGGGCAGAGCAGAGGGGCAGGATGACCTCCCTCCACCTGCTGGCCACCATCTTCTTAATGTTCCCCAGGATGCCATTGGCCTTCTTGGCCACAAGGGCCCATTGCCAGCTCATGGCCATCCTGTTGTCCACCAGGACTCCCAGGTCTTTTTCCTCAGAGCTGCTCTCCAGCAGTTCAGCCCCCAGCTCTGCCGGGGAATGCCCAAATTCTGGTCACAGTCACACCTCAGACCGTGCCAGCCTCCTCTGCAACACCAGACACGGGGCAACGGCGGGTCTCACCGCCTGGAATCAACTGGCAAAATCAATGTTCTGGGCTCCTACCTGAGGGCTTTCAGAGAGAGGTTGGTTATGGACGTGCAGGAAGCCAGGTCGAGGTGCCTGAGTTTCGAGCAGAACTTACTGAGGCTGGTGCATGTGCTGAAAGAGAGCACACAAGATATTCATGCCAGAAATTTATCCAAACTCATCTATCTTTCATAAAACACACATTCTACCATCTACCAGATGCACAAACCTGTGGTAGATCTCCTTAAAAAGGAGATGGAGAATATAATATGGTGCACACAGACAAGGGGGTGACGGGGCAGGTGAGAACGTTACTCACGCGTCTGTGATCTTGGTGCAGCCATTTAGGTTCAATACTTCAATATTTCTGCAGTTCTGTGCAAACGTCCTTGAAAGAAAAGGGAAAACACAGTATTTTTTTTCAGGCAATAGATTCCCAGATGTTTTCCTGCATTTGTTTTATCTGTATCATCAGACACAATTTTAAAAAATTGTCTCAAGCAAAATTAGTAAGTAAATAAAATCATTTCTGTTGCCCCGTGTCTTGCCTTGGGATTTCTCAGCCTAAAGGCACCAGTTTGTGATTCAGCACCAATTCCTACAGAGCCTGCAGTGGCAGCTGGCAATATTTTAATGAGAACTGAGAAAAATGGCTACTGCGTGAAGCTAAAAAATGATAAATTAAAAAGGCATTTATGTTATCTCTCTTGATGTTTTAAGTTAGACACAGAGGCCAAAGATCCCAGTTCCAAAGTGTTCATAAATCACCCCAATCCTCCGTGGTTGTAGGAAAGGAATCATTCTTTACATCGTATTTAAGAGCAGAAAGAAGCCATACTGCTACCTTAATGCATTGTCTCCGACCCCCAGGCAGCCTCGCAGGCTCAATTTCCGCAGGAAACCCCCACATCTTTTAGAAATATTCTCAACTACCCGGCCCTGTTGGAGACAAAAAGAAAGACATTAAGATCCCAAAGTGACAGCAGCACTCAAGAAATCGAATTTGATATTTCGCGGATTAACAACAGTTCGTTATTCTAGGTAAAACACTGCTCAGAAAATAAAAATATGCCATGACAATAACCTAAGGCAGGGAGAGGGAGAATTATTCAGCTTCTGAAGATGGAGAGACACGAGGCAATCACCCAACGCCAGAGCTGCCACAACACGGGCAGTGAGGTTTATATAAATCAGTACAGTCAATATGCTGTAAGTGGATATATTTAGATTTCTATTTGAAATAGAGATGAGGCAGAACCAGCCCAGGAGTTTAATTCTCTCAGAAAAAGGGATTTTAAAAATTTGTGTTCAAGAGATCTGGAAAAATCGATGGAAGCCTCCAAAGACTTTGCTCTACCTCCAGGGAAGTCCATCATTCCATGGGTCTGGAGCTTCCAAGGCATGTAAAGAGATAAAGTATTTATTATCTAGAACAAAAATCATGCCATTTACTTCCTTTGAGAAGTCTCAGGCCAGCCATACCCCCGTAAACAGCACAAGTCAGAGTCTCACAGCCCTGTCCTTTGTCCCTGCGTCTCAGCCTGGCAGAAAGAGATTATTTTAACTCTTTCCTCCACAAATAATGTGTGTATTTCCCACAAGGTGTGAATCTTCAGTTATCAGCTGGTTCATGCCTCTGTCTATAATGAGTTAAAGCGATACTCTCCCTATCTCCCTCCTCCAACATGTTTTTAAGAGGATAAAACCTTCTGATAAGAAACTTACGTTTGTTTTTTTTTGGGTCTCTTATCTTGATTAATGCAATTTGGATTTTCAGAACAGCGTGACAACAGGGTCCATCCCTGTCAGCCCCGAGTAGTTCACATCTAACAGATCTAGAACAGCTGCAACAAGGCTTTTTCCACAGCTGCATCTTCCAGGAACAATTCTGACCTCATCCCCTGGGATCACCTTAATTTATGTTTGATTGTTGACATGAAAGACAGACGGGAGAGGACAGACATATCGCAGGCCGTGCTGCAGAAGATGTTTGGTCTTAATGGTCTAAGCCAGGGCTGTGGTAACATTTCTTTGAGTGAAAGGAAAAGCAGCCTAAATTCTGCTGTACAGCAGCAGTCGTTTGCCACAAGCACACACCTAATTCCACTTATTTCTGTGTTCAGAACACACACACACACAAATACTTTCCTTCTATTACTACCCTGAAGTCCTGATACAGATATATAATTCTCTCCATTTTCAAAAGCTGAATGGATTTCCAAGATTCCCTGAAGCACAGAAGAACTGAAATTAATGATTTCTATCTCCAGGGAAAGCGAAAAGGGTTACACTGGGAGTATTAATCCATTCTAGGCTGTAATTACATTTTAACAAGAAAAATGGGTTTGTATGTCACTTAATTATACCTCAATATCCCTCTGGAAATCAAACAGGTCAATTCGCTGCCAGTTACTGCCATCCAGGGCCAGAACATTCCATGCCTTTATCGGGGGAAAAAATGTAAATGTGTTGTTAATACGAAAAAAAAAAAAAGAAAACACCACCCCGCCAGTGGGGACCTAGTTACAGTTTGTTCCTTTTAGAAACAACATTCGGTCTCAGATGTTAAAGCAACAAGTAATTACAGCCAACAAGGAAAACAGAGCAGTTACTGGAATTGCCAGCTTGGACAGTGTCCCCTCGCCCGCCCGTGCCACCCTGGCCACTTCTGTCCCCCCCAGGATGGGACACAGAGCTGGAGCATGGGCTTCTTCAGGGTCCTGGCTGGAATCTAAGCCCCTCTGTGGTGAAACCAACACCTCTAAAGGACACTGGAGGGACCAGCATGGAGATGGAGGATGCCAGGACATGGGTGAGTCCCAGAGGAGACCCTACACCTCCAAGAGAAGTGACACTACTTGGAGGGCTCGGTGGGACGGAGGACTCTGTGGTGACATCCCATCAGTGGTGGGTGAGGGTCTCATCTCACACACCTCCCAGCAGAAAGAGGGGCTGGAGGCAGTTCCACACCTTGGTGCATGGGGGGCTGCATCCCAGGGATGGAGACTGTCAGAGCTTTGGAAGCATCTGGATAAAGCAGCCAGCTCTCACCTGGACCCACCACCGCTGCCCCGTTTGCCGCCTCTGAATTCAGTGTTTGTTTTGTTTTGGCTTTTTATTTTTAACAAATAAACAAAATATCTCATACGGCTCACGCTATGCGAACCAGGAACTGAACGTCCCAGCAGAAAGAGGGGCTGGAGGCAGTTCCACACCTTGGTGCATGGGGGGCTGCATCCCAGGGATGGAGACTGTCAGAGCTTTGGAAGCATCCGGATAAAGCAGCCTGCTCTCACCTGGACCCACCACTGCTGCCCCGTTTGCCACCTCTGAATTCAGTGTTTGCTTTGTTTTGGCTTTTTTTTTTTTAACAAACAAACAGAATGTCTCATACAGCTCACGCTATGAGAACCAGGAATTAGTAATTCTGCCCGCAGTGAATCAGAAGGGTTGTCAACACAGTGCTACACTTCAAGTTTTAATTACACAATCAAAGTAAACAACTAGATCTCATAATTAACCATGAGTCCATCGTTATGAAAGAGCCCGTGTGTGTAGGCAAATTTTTATACTACATCTATTACAGGCACTAAGCTGCATCTCCATCCCAATATCTACTGGGTCTTGCACAAGCCACACACAGATTTACAACAGAACTGGAAGCATTAATTTTCCACATTTCACATCCCATCGCCGATATTTGTTTTAAGGTCTAGTTATGGCCATGAGAAAAGTAATAGCTCCTGTGGAAGAGAAGTGCATCAGTGGATGCAAATTATAACACAGCATGTTTTAAGGTGTAACATAAGGGGATGTTACATCCAGCCCTTCCGTAGCTCTGTGTGGATGTGTCAGTCCTTTACAAGTCACACCTAATGTGTTCTCTGATGCCCCATGGACTGTGTAAACAGAGTGTAAACAGTGTGTAAAGAGGAGCAGTGACAAACACGGGAGAACACCTCGACATTGCAAGGATCTCTGACAGCCCGTTTTGGTCAATATTGTTCTGCTGGAGCAGTGACTTTTGGCTGGAAGATCTTTCAGGAGAAGACCTGTGTTACCATGGGATGATAACCCATGGATATTTTTAAATGCAACAGGATATTTAAATGCAACACAGGATATTTTTAAATGCAATTCAAAATGTTTCAGCATAGTCTTTTTTTTTTATTATTATTATTCTTATGTACTCTGAATAATGCAACAAGTTTATGGTTTCAATTCTGAGCCCAGGACTGATCAGGTTTGTAGAGGTGTCAAGAACAAAACCCCTTCCTGCGTAACCCACTTCCCGCTCCTGCAGTAACGCTGCTCTGATCAGATCCTGGCAGGATAAAGTATCTGAACGAGTCTGGTGGCTCTAGATAACCAGACCTGCAGGTGAAGGCATCTTCCCAAGTGAATAATCCAAGCCGGATTTCAGTCTATGAGTTACTTCAGGAAAAAAACAAAAGCATCCTTGAACAAAACAGATGCTCTTTCCGCCACTTACATCAGCTGCATCCAAGTAGGGAAGTAAATGCTCACTGACTGGGCAGCATCTTTGTGAATTAAAATTTCTGTATCACCACCAGTACCCACAAGATGCCATTCCAGACCCATCCAAATTTGGTGTTTTCACCAGCGCAGGCTCTGGTACAAACCCAGGCTGAGTGGAGAGTTCTGGGGCAAAGCCTTGGCCACCTCCCCCTCGTAACCCACTGGGGTCTGGGACACCAGGAAAACGGTATTCAAGCTTTGAGTCCCCCTTCACTGGTGCCACGGGTAGTTTCTGGTACTGTGGTGTTAATTGGGGAAACTAATTAACAATAGCTGAGTTGCATGAAGCTCCCTGGTACAGATCCTCCCAGGTGGACGTGCTTGGGAAGGATGGGGTGAGAGGATTGTCACCCAGACCCAGTGACTGTGAAAATCCACCCAGGAGGAGGAAGGTTCTTACCCTGGAAACTTGAGCACATCGACACAGAGTGACCACATCCAGGAAAGAGAAAATTCTGTAACAGAAAGAAAAGATACTTTATCGGTTATCTACACTTAAAACAAAGAGAACATGGAAAACAAAGGGGTGTGGGTGTGTGTGTGTGTGTAAAAAAAAAAGGACTGGAGACAGCAAAACTTCTTTGTAATTCAGTTGAAAAGCTGAACTGTGAAAAGAAGCGCAGACCCAGCAGTTAAACTAACGACAGCAAACCAGATCCTGAGCCACTGTGAAACGTTAATCTCACACCTTGTAGTGTTCACTGACAGCAAACAAAACAATTACTTATCAAAACAGTCACTTATAAGTATCGTGCAGCTCAGGAGTCAAACCCTCCATTGAGACAGGGCAGAACAACCGGCGTGGGGCTGTCCTGGCTCCTGTCTGAGCATCGTTTTGCTCAGCTGTGGGGCACAGCTGGGCGATCTGGTGGGTGGGGGGCACAGTGCCCCAGAGAGACACCCCTCTGGGACATCACTCCTCTGCCAGGGGACACCCCAGGGCTCAGGCGGACACCCCGGTGTTGCTGCCCTATTTACTGGGATAAAGGAATTAGATGGGACACCCCCCTCTGTGAGTCCAGGAAGTACCGAGCCCATTTAAAGCTCCCAAATCCCTACCAATTTATCAATAGGGTTATTTCATGGGTTATAGTTATTCCATCATACTCCAGAAAACAGAGCAGGCCAAGTGAACAGCAGAGAGACAGTAAGGTCTCATTCTCTTTGCTGGCAAATATAAAACCAGAGGATAAAATGTCTTTTCAAAGACAATACGAATGTTTGACAACAAGAAAACACTCGCCCATACGCTTTAACCTTGAAGACCACCAGAAAGAGAAGGGAAGTGTTATCAGACGCAAGCACTGAAGGTTTGGGGCAAGCAACCTTGTTCCAAAGACTTATGCTATTTTATAAAATACTCTTGTCAGATAAAATAGGGTTGTCCAGGAGAAAATCAGAGAACAAACAAGACTGCACTACTCCAAAAATCGAGAGCGCTGTATGATGAATTCATCTCCCCAGGTAAGTACCAAGAATCCACATGAACAGAGAGCACAGGCAGGGACAGGGCTGGGGGAAGAGGTGCCGCCAATGAGCCACATCCTGGGTGAAAGGCACCTTGTCCTAGAGATAAACGAGGGGTTAAATCCAGGCTCTGGTTATTGACATCACGTTTTAGTATGTGCCACACACCCTCACACACCCATGTATCTGTATATTGTCATATACAAGCAATAAATCACGGATTTTCAAAGTTTAGGAGAGGATAGACACACGGCTGAGATATGACACACCATCAGATAACCCAGCTTTCTTCACTAGCAGGCATATAAAAAACATTTTCCATCTGCCAACATTGATGTAAGAAGAGAAAAGGATGCTATCCATAGAGGATGAATGCAGATTATTCCTCAAAACCCAAAACGCTGACAGGTACCACGTAGCTCAGCCCTCAAACACCCAGTTGAGTCAGGACACAGCAGAATAAACAGCCACGTGCTCTCCGGTGTTTCCTCTCTGCCCAAAACCACTCAGATTTAAGGAATTTGGTTCAAGATATTCCCATCTGTTCCTTACACATCTCCTGAGACAAAATGTACAGTGAGATGCTGAGATACAGGTAGTTAAGGGGTGTGGGACAGAGCTGTATGTGCTTTACCATAACACTGTTTTGGGAACCCCCTCCTGGATTTCAGCAGCGGCCCCAGACTCGCTCTCAACTCCTTACAGACCAGCCTTCCCCTGGGCTTAAATGTCATTTATTCAGACACGTATGTGAGCGCTGGGGATTTATTTAGCACAATGTCAATGTGCAACAATACAAGGAAAGCCTGGGGAAATGAGAGGAGGTAGGGAAAATTCTAACTTTCACCCTAGATTCCCATCAGCGGAGCAAAAAACCACCCAACTCCATGGGAACGGGGGCTGTAACTACACAAGCTTTCTGTATTTTCATTAAAACTGCTTTCTCCATGGAAATCCCAGGCTATTAATAACCGTCTCATCCCTCTATCAGGGCTATTAGGTCTTGGCCAAATTATTTTCCGCTTCCTGCTCCTCCCTTCCCAGTTTACCCACACAGAAAACGTCGACCCAGCAAAATGCTTGTTGAGCTCCGCCAGGAGCTCCCTCGTCGTCCGACCCCGAGATTTTGGCTCTGAAAAGCTCAAGAGCCTTTTCCAGTGTTTTCTGAACCGCACTTGCATTTGTTTTCAAGAATATCAGGCAGTGACTCAGCAGAATCAGACGGGGGAAAAAAAAATAAAAATAAAAATCACTCTTTCAACCGCGTTTTGGTCGATTCAGAATTGGCTCCAGCTCCAACCCTTGCCTAACCGGAGAGAACAGCAGGAGCCCAGCTGAAATCTCACAGACACAGCAGCAGCCCAAGCTAAGTCTTCCAACGTTGCCCCGAGGACTGGCTTCTTCTTCTCCAAGGAGCTGTTGGGGAATGTTTAAAACCACCCCAAAACCCCCAAAGCGGCTGCCCCTGTGGCTCAGCAATGACTGAGCAGACACCCTGTCCAGGAAAATGGGACGGGGCAGAAATGCTGGGCCTTTTTCCAGTGTAAAATAAAGCAAAGGTAACCTGTGGTCACTTGAAACAGCCAAACAGCTGGTTTGGCTCCTTTTTGACTGTCCAAAGGAATATTCACATATAAAGGTGTAACCTCCCAAAAACTCTTCTGGCAGGAGACCCGAAGCAGGAACAGCAGTTTCAAGACAAGGGGTTGTGACCCACCAGCTGATCTCTCTCCCCACGAGCTGCAGGACATCTTTTAGAGTTCTGCTCCAGGGGAAATGCAGGATGAACACCATGGCCACCAGCGACATGGTAGGACAGGAGAGGACACAAAAGCTGAAGCATGGACACCTCTGAAGGAAGGATCTCTGAGGACAGCCCCCCAGGAGCACTTTACACCCCTACCCCATTCCCCCCAGATTAAAGGTGTGACTGGAGCTGCACATTTCTGTGTCTCAGGGTGTGACAAAGGCCACTCTTCACCCCTTTCATACCCTCCCACTCTTTATTTTGCCCAAGTCCAGCTTTCCACTCCGCGACCACATCCATGAGACACCAATGCCATCTGCAGAATGAACAAACCAGAGAACAGGACCTTACACAGCGGCACCGCTTCAACACACAAGGCTTTGTCCCGGAGACAGTGACACTCATTTACAGGAGATTCCTGCAGATCAACGCATCCAAGTTTCTCTTTCAAAGGCTGCACTGTCAATCCCCGCTAATTAATCTTCACAGTATGCTAACAGTGAATTCCAGCTCTCAAAATCATTACTTATGAACTTTTAACGTTTATAAACTCCGTCTCCTGATTGTGCCCAGGTTCCAGGCAATCCTGAATGCCTCCTCTGCTCCACAGCAACTGGAGATAGCAGGGGACATGAGACAAAGGCATTTCTGCAGGGCAGAAGTGTGTGCACTCCTAAGAACTCAGCCACTCTGTGGTTTGTGCCGATGAAACTCCCTGCCTGGTGCAGGGACCTTCCCTCCCGCTTACCACAAATCCTTCTCCAAACATCTAGTAATGTTCCTCCGCACCAGTGACCTCCTACAGCCCAAGGTGGGCTTACTGGTCCCACTCAGGATCCTTCCATCTTGACCAATCTGCCTGAAAACTCACCCGTGCTCTAAGGGAGGTCCTGCTCCTTGGCAGCCAAGTGACCACACGCCTCTTCCCCTGAATTCCACGCAAAAATCGCAATTAAATTCCACCCCTCGATCTCTTCCTCTCCCAAGGAGATTCCCATCTTCCTCCCGAGGAGATTCCCCACTTTCCCTGTGCCACACACACCCCTTGCCTGTCCCCAGCCTACCTGTGTCTTGTCACCTCACCACAAGGACAAATCCTGCTTCTGCTGCATCTGAACCATCAGTACGTACTTGCTCCCATCAGTCAAACAATCCCCTCCCAGAAAATCCAGAAAGATGCTTTTCTCACTCTCCAAACTCCCCTTTTGCTGCGACACCTCTGTACTGATGGTTCAGGGCAAGCGCTGGGGGATAAAAACCACTGTCACCTGTGAAAAACTGTGTCAGTTTATCTGGGCAAGGGCATCCTGTTGTGTTCATTACTTCATCCCGCTCCTCCCACAGGACGCTCATCTCCCCCCGCTCCCCAGTGTTGATTTTTACAGCAATCCCTCTCCAGCCTGGACAATCACTTCCCAAACACCCACCATTAGCAGCAAAGAGAGCTTTAGAAGCCACACATCTTACTTTTGGATGAATAAGACTGGAATAAGAGAGACCTAATCAGATCAGAGATACCATTACAGAGAACAGAGGCAGCGCAGTCAAAAGAAAAAAAGAGTCAAGACTTCTTTTTATTCATTTTATTTCACGAGTGAGTTTGAAGCAATTTCCTGTGTCAGAGCTCTTCTCCCCAGACTTTTCCTTGCCATTAAACGCTGACAGTACCACACAGATCCTTGAAATGTAGGAATTTTGTTCACGTTAATAATTCAAGCTGCCACCTGCAAGTGCCTTCGCCGTTTAACAGTCTGGCATCTCCATGAACACGACTTGACTTCAAGACATACAATTACACACACACACATCACACTCCTGTGCTGGGGAAGGCAAACTTCAAATGGTACCTGGGGAAGGCAAACTTCAAATGGTACCTGTGTGTGTGTGTGTGTGCACGTGGGAGGACAGCACCGAGATCAACAAACTCTGATCTGCTTGATCTCTGCCCCCAGGACCATCCTACCTGGTGCTGGAGCAGAGGAACTAACTTTTTTTTTTTTATTATTAAATGGAACACTTTTAAGAGAGGCAGAATCCTATTCTACTCATTAGCCCACACTTACCATTTATTTTCATTAAGGACTGACTTAGTCCTTAGTTCTTCCATCGACAAAGCAGGCAACCAGGAAATTAATTTAACATTTTAAGAAACAAAACCTAATAATATTTCGCATAAACTGCCGCTGATGCAGACCTTTGATCCGCTTCTGTTTGTCTGTGGCTTTAGAAGTGACCCCATCCCAGCTCCTGATTTATGAGTGTACCAATAAAACCAGCCACCGACTGCAAATAACAACACACACCAGTCTCCCCAACTGAAACAAAACTTACCGAAGTAGCAGCTCTTTTGGAAGTTTTTTGTTGATCACAGCTTCATCGTTGTTTGAGAACATCTGTAAACAAAACCAAATTTAAACATTTTAGCCATATATATATTTTCATGAAGTAAACAAAACCTCCTTCACTCCAGGGAAGAAGCTGCTGGGTAACAAGGGCATTTCAAGAGAGACACCTGGTCCCATAAAGTCTCAAAAGATAAACTTTGTGCTCAAGCTTTCAAACTCCTGGATGGGACCATAGTTGAACAGGATATTACAACAAATACGGTTCAAGAAGTGGCTCAAGAGTGCTCTGTGGATTGATAGATTAAATATAAATGGAGAATTTTAATATCTTTATTAAAGTAAGTGATAATTAGGGGGTACTCGTGGGCTGGCACTGCCTGTAGGAAGGTACCAATCGCAGCGTGACCATGGGGCTCCATCTGTGTCACCCTTCTGTGCAGGTACAGCAAAGAACAGGCACTTTAAAACCATAAAGTGTAACTACACATTAAACAAACACACAGCAAATGGGTTGGAGGGAAGGGCCATGATAAGAGTGATGAAACAGCCCTTCCAACAACTGGAGGCTGAAGATGCCAGCACAGCAGGACCCGTTTCCATAACAGGACACAGTCTTACAGAGGTCCTTGCAGCCTCTCCAAAAGCAGCCTGAGGGGCTTTGGGGAAAGGGGCAAACAGTATTTCTTTTAAAATAACGAAGAATGTTTTAAAAGGAGACGTGATCACTGGTGCTGTGTCAGGAGGGATGATTCTGGGAAAACCACAGAATGCTATGGGGTTGGAAGGGACCTCTGGAGATCATCTCGTCCAACCCCCTGCCAAAGGAAGTCCACCCAGAGCAGGTCCCACAGGAACGCGTCCGGGTGGGTTTGAATGTCTCCAGAGAAGGAGACTCCACCACCTCCCTGGGCAGCCTCTGCCAGGGCTCTGCCACCCTCAAAGTGAAGAAGTTCCTCCTCATGTTTAGGTGGAACTTCTCATGTTCAAGTTTGTGCCTGTTACCTCTTGTCCTGTCCCTGGGCACCACTGAAAAAAGCCTGGCCCCATCCTCCTGACACCCACCCTTGAAGTATTTATAGGTGTTGATCAGATCCCCCCTCAGCCTTCTCTTCTCCAGACTAAAAAGCCCCAAGTCCCTCAGCCTCTCCTCGTAAGAGAGATGCTCCAGGCCCCTCAGCATCTTTGTAGCCTCTGCCCCTCTCCAGCAGTTCCCTGTCCTTGAACTGGGGAGCCCAGAACTGGCTCATGGTCATACCATGTTTTTCCAGGGCAGTGAAGCCAGAGCTGCTGGTTGGATCCCACGCAGAGCATTAGCACAGGGGCCAACCATTTCCAAACCTGACATGGACTTTTGGACCAGCAAAAACCACCCCCACTGCCTGCAAGAGAGAGAGGAGCTCCTCTTTCCTATGGAGTGCTAAGAAAAACAAGACAGCAAAGCCTCACGTGCTTCTTGAGGAATATCTACACAGATTCTAAAGCCTTGGTATTGTCTTGCCATGGTGAAAAACCAAACAAACAACAAACCTCCACACACTTAGGCCTGTGGGAGGGATGATTAGAGCGATCTGTGAGCTCAGGCTCTGCTGAGCAGCGATGCCTCATTCCACTCAGAAGCATGATTTCAACATTTCCAAAAGCAAAGCCTGGAATGAGCTTTAATTTCATTAATAAAGTTTCTCTTCAACCTTCAGACCAACCAAGAGCCAATCCTCCTGAGCCACGCACCTGGTAAAAAACTGCTGCCGAAATTACAGGCTGAAAAAGCTGATTCGATAACGGGTCGATTAAGTGGGCTGAATCAATTGAGTTGTGTGTATGCAAAGGAAATAAAGCCAGCATCAGCCAGGTCACTTAAGTGGCAGAGGATCAGATTAAGAGTTAAAAAAGGAAAGTAAGATCTTAGTGGCTTATGGAGCTGTGCTCGGCCTCGCTGCCGGACAACGGCTTCTCCAGGCAGCAAAATATTCCACACCCGAGCACCCATCCAGCCCCATCACCTCCTGAAGGAACCACCACACGCCAGCATCAGCCAGGTCACTTAAGTGGCAGAGGATCAGATTAAGAGTTAAAAAAGGAAAGTAAGATCTTAGTGGCTTATGGAGCTGTGCTCGGCCTCGCTGCCGGACAACGGCTTCTCCGGGCAGCAAATACTCCACACCCATCCAGCCCCATCACCTCCCGAAGGAACCACCACAGCTCAAAGGGAAAAGCCAACGTGCTGCTGCTAAATTGCCTTTTAACACGCTGCCATCAGTGAGAACAAACCGGCACCACCAGGAGAGAACACCGAACCCAAGGCTTTTAGACTCAAACTAAAAGGCAGCGTTTCTAAATCACAGTTTGCTTTTTAGTTATCTCCGGATACCGAGGCACAACGCTGCCGTGGGACATGAACTCTCCAGCATTCTTTCCCAAAATGTCACACAGGAAAAAAAAAGTGTTGCTTCCCCCCCCCCCAAGACACTTTTATCACTTCCCACCAGAAGGTATCACAAGTTAACCTGTCCTGAAGGGTCCCACCAGACAGGTGACTACTCAGCCCATTTTGTAGATAACTAAAATGGAAGTTTTGCCACGTCCCCGGCTAACACAAGTTCTGGGAAGTCTGGGCCCTCAAGATGAGGGCAGAAGAGCATCTTCTGGAGTCAAGAACTGTGCTCAGACCCAGCCATGGATGCCATCCCACACTTGGCAGATAAGGGGGGTGTCACAGCAGGACAGGACAGACACCAGTGAGGCTACAAAATGAAGGAAATTCTGGAGAAAGCTCTAACGAAGGAGAAATGCAGAAGAATTATTCATGGGAAAATACAACTCTGATTTTTCTCCCCCCTCAGTTATAAGAACAATAGTAAAGAGGCAGATCCATCCTCTTTCCCATGATTGTCCAGGCCAGAATTTTACATCTGAACCAGCCCCCTCCGCCCCCTCACAAAAAAAAAAAAAAAAAAAAGGGTAAGAGAAACTATAAGAGCAAATCAGATAGCAGTAGGAGACTTCCGAAAAGGAACCAGCCTAGGAGAGAACAGGCAAGGGGCAGGAAGTATTAAAATAGAGATCCCAGAGGCAGCCAGGCAGCCTTTTCTGTCTCATCTGGATTGGCAACAAGGCTTTGTCTGATTCCAGATAGTCACTGCCCGGTGTTAACTGGGACTGTTCATCAGGGACACACTTTTTTTCTTGACTTGTGCCCTTTGCTTTGCTCGGTAGAAAAAGCTTACCTTGATTCCTGTGCAAATCAAAGCCTTAAATTGCTTTTTTTTTTTTCCTGGAGAAGCAACCCTTTGACCAGTACTATGCTAAAAGAACCTTTGGTCTTACGAAAGAAGTCCTTGGACTGAAAGGTGGCAGGATGTGCTGTGTGGGAGATCCTCAGCTCTGGAATTCCCCCTCCCCTGGAAGACAGTGAGGCACCGGGGGCATCACCAGACCCGTTTTATCAAGGTTTCCTTCAAAACTCAGGGCTGAGGACAGAAACTGGGCAAAACCAGGCTGGAACTGGGATATACTGCTACGTCACAGCAGCATGTAGAACTACTTATATATACCCATGGATGTTTTTACTTTCTGGTGAGTCCATACAAGAATAAAAGTAGGCTGAAAAAAGTGTTAGAGGCTATTCTAGACTTCCAGGCTTTTGAAATCACTTCTAGGGATAAAAACTAACTGATCTAAGTTTGCTTTTCCTAACATCTGTCTTAACATCCTTTAGTACCAGGTGTTATTCAGCAGAGTAAGTTATTCTTGACAGGATACAGAAAATAAGTAAATTTTCTCAAACGTAAATCTTCCTATCTGTGTAAAACACAGAATCTTCTGCCGTGCGAAACCACATCCCCTGCATGGAAAAAAGGGAAGGGGGCAGAGGATGAAATCCCCCTCACTTGTCCATCCACCCATCGAGATGAAGGCAGATCAGGGCATCCTTCTCCTGAAACAGCCTCTAAATCTGGAACAAACACCACAGAGGCAGATACCAGACTTTAAAACTTGTGTTAAATCAGTACAGGTTACTATACTCTGCTACAAGGCGAAGGAAAACACAACCTACCAGAACCCCAGAGCTGGGCAGAGTTTCTCATAGGAAATGCTGAACTTCCTCGTGATTTTACTCTAAATCTCTTCCTGGTTTTCAGAGCAGCATCTCCAGAGAGCGGAAGCGCTGGGCAGCTGGAGCTACACGGGGCCACAGCGCACACAGGAGTTGGGCATCACTCCCTCGAGATGATTTAATTTTCCTGCAAATATTGCACTGCTCAGGAAATGGGCAGAACCCAAGAGTTTTCCAGGGCATGTGTCTGCTGCCGGTTTTATGCTTAACACGGAAAGATGCTTTACAATCCAGGAGATATTTGGTGTATTCACACTTCAACAGCGCTGCACGTGGAAATTCCTCCCCATTCCAACCAGGAACAAAAGGGAGAACAAACAGGATCCATCTAATTGTAAGTCCAGCAACTCCAGTGGTGGGTTCAGCACCAATTCCACAAGCCCAGAGAAACGACAAAACCGAGGAACTTAATCCATAAATCAATCCTTTATCTTGCAGATTAATTAAAATGTTAACTCACTGGTTACCATTCAAGAAAAGGAGAAATCTAACTATTTGGCACCCGGTTTAGAATACTCCATTCAGCATTTGAGAGGTGCACCCTGAGGGGCTGGTTTTGGAGTGGTTTTTTACAAGTAGGTGGCCAGAGGAAGCAGCAATGAGGATAAGGATGATCCAAGCCCTCAGTCGCCCCCAGGAACTCACCAGCCACCCCTAAATTCTCCTCCCTGCCCTGTCCCATACCAGCTGAAAGCCAGAGATTACAACCCAGGAGACAAACCCCTGGTACTTCCCGGGATGCATCTGTGGGATGCTTCTCTCCAGAGCACTGTCACCCAGAAACATCCAAATTGTCCGCATCTGTGGGATGCTTCTCTCCAGAGCACTATCACCCAGAAACATCCAAATTGAGCAAATTTACGAAAATAAATGGACAAAAGTGATCAAAAAATACAGCTCTTACAGCCTTACGCTGAAGTCACTTAACACAGAATTGTCCATTTGTTTTAATAACTTCTCCCTCACCTTTCTGGCTATTCAAAGTTTTGCAAACTGGCTCAATTACACCGGTTGCCCAGTGGGTGAGGGCTGTGCACGGGGCTAATAAATAATAATAATCTGTAATAAACAGATTTAAATCCCATGAACAGTGTAGGAGGCAGAGTGGCTGTTCAGGCACCAGTCACATCAGCCGTTCATTACTGGGCAGAGCACCCCAAACTGGGTCACCTGCGTGACATCACCCCAGGATGCTGGTGACAGCAGCTAATTATGAGTGTCCCTGCAAAGAAACACCTACATGTGTCCCGTCCTCCCCATCCCCGCAGAGAGGGATGGCAACAACAGTTGATGCAAGCTCTGCAAGTGAAGCAACTCTTCATTATTGGAGGTAAAATACAGAGTATTGGTGTCATTACTGCAGCCATTCATTTAGCTTTGGAGCAGCCTCACGTCGTTCCGGATGGGATTTCAGGAGCCACACAGGCCTGGAGACTCCTCTCGGTGCTTTCCTTTGGGTCTGGCACCATCGCCCTGCCCAGTGTGAACTGGTGTGGTCAGTATTTAGCATGGAAATGAGGTGTCCAGGAATGATCCAGCCTCTGGGTTTGATGGAGAGACTGCCCAACTGCTCCTCAGTAAGTGGCACAACGTGTGTCACCGGCAAATGTCAACGCAGAAAAGGGGGGACAGCCACCTCCTCCAGCTCCTCTCAGGAAATCCACGCTCAATAATATACATTTTGGTATATTTTAGAAGCTTCCACCTGAGCAAAAATCACTGTATCAATACAAAGGCCTCAATATCAGGTTGATTGACTTATTCCGCAGCAGCAAGTAAAGAGAAGAGCATTTATTCAAAAGTTCCTGCAAAATTTACATCTTTGCTTCCAGAATGGTTCCGTCCCCCGTGTCCCCGGTCCCACAGAGTATCCAAACACACATCAGCACAAAGTCACCTTCCCCAGCTCAGAGAAACCCCCCCTTGGAGTTTGCCAGGGACCCCCCGCTCCGGGACGGGACAAGGCTTTCCTGTAAATGTCACATCTGGCAACGGGTTGGGTTTTATTGTTGGGGAAAGGCTGGAGGGATGTTTCCATGAGGAACAAAAGGTTTGTTTTTCACTTTTTTGTGTGTGTGTGTGTTTGGAAAAATCCACTCGAGAAGTTTCCTAAATGAGTTATTTCAACATTTGCAGTTTACTGGAAGTAATTAGGAATATTAACGTACAGAATAAAAAGCACATTTATTTTACATTACCCTAAATGCTCAAGACTACTCCCTGGAAGTCATTCTGAAGTTACTGGCTGTGTTTTTCAGAGAACAACAGTTTACTCGCCTGACACACCAAAAAAGACTTTCCACTGGAACAGCAGCAGGGATTTTTTTTATTTTTTTTTTTTCAATAAAGCACCATTTAGACAAGAGGACATCCCAGAGTGTCCTTGTCTGTGCGACAGCAGACACTGAAAAACACCCTCAATTCTCCCAATGTTTTAGTTCTGCAGAGTTTTGCCCACTAAATTGAGGAGGGGCAGAAGGACAGAGTGGATTTGCAGTGTTAACATGGGGGGGTTTCTCATAAAACATGAGACCTGTATCGTCCTGAAACTGAACAGTTCTATGTTCAGTTGGACAAAAAAACCAGGCTGCTGTTAACATTAAGGGGAAATCGAGTAATTGTGGGTGTTTGTGCTCAGCAGTGATACAGCTGCTGCACACATCAGCCTGGGTGGGAGCAGTTTTATATTTACTGCCGACAAACACAGCTGGTTTTCAACCCAGCCCGTCTCTGGCACCAGCACCGGGAGGGGGATGGTTGGTCTTCAAAAATATATATAAAAAAAAATAAATCACATGAGGCTTTGCGTTAGAAGCATCGGCGCCAAAGCCAACAAGCGAGCACACGGCGTTAGGCTCGATCTGGACTTTGAACTCAAGCATTTTTCTTCTAAAGCGGAAAATTCAAAGCTCAGTGGAGGAAAAGGGATGAAGCTTATTTGGAGCTTTAGGGAATGGGTGGCTCCAAGGCCAGCAAAGGCACAAAACCCATTGTTACGCCGTTATCCACCTAAATGTTCACTCCATGGAAAATAACCCAGGGTCTGGCACACCCAGCCCCTTGGGAACCCCGACTGAAAATCCCTAAAAGCCCAGGAAGTGCCACCAAAACGCACTGCTGTGACTGAGGACACCGTGGGGTTGGTGCAGGAAGACAGGAAGATGATGAGGAAGATGATGGACATGGATTTCAGTACAAAGCCAACCAACCAAGAGAGACACATCCATCCAGGTGGGCAGCAGAAAGTGAAAACTATAAACCTTCCTGAAAGTAAGTACAAACACACAACTAATGAAGTGTTTCACGTCTCTATATTAAGCAAACCTCATGCAAAATAAATAGTACCAAATTTAAAAGCATGCCCTCTTAAAAGGAAATCTACAAAACAGTAGTAAATATTAGAAATTTAAAATAACGCTACTCATTTACTTGCCTAACAGAAAGGGTGCAAGACAAACCTCTTACAAACACACCAGGAAAAGGTACAATGTGCTGAGGATGAAGGTTTTTAGATGCTCTTCAGACCTAGAGCTCATTGTCCCCCTGTCCACAAGCAACCACCAGCCAGACCCTCCACGACTGCTCATAACCACAGGAAATTAAGCAATTAAAACCAAGAGAGAAAACAGACTGCAATTATTAGAGTAAATAATGCATTCTGGAAACTGTTTTTAAGCCGGGGAAGGTGGGGAATCAAGAGTTACCATCATAAATTAAGGATTACTTCTGTAGCTGGTGTATTTTGTCCACCCCATCCCCACCCACTCCGTACCATCGAGGCGCTTTGGAGATTAACCCTCAGAGCTATAAAAGAGTCCTTGGCTATTCTGAGGTGAAAGAAATGAAACATCTGTGCCACTTCATTGAGAGTTTAAATCCCGAGGAGTCCGAGATGCCCTGGGAGGTGTTCTTCAGCTGGCTCCCACCCAGAAAGCCAGTATTACTGGGAGTATTTATACCACTTTTATCTGCTACGGCCCATCTGGAGGAGATGAACAAGCCCAGTCCGGAGTCACCGAGACAAGACACACACCAAACCTAGCTCGTAGTACACAACTCCAATCTAGTTTAAAAAAAAAAAAAGCTGAGCATAAAACACAAAACACACGAAAAAAAAAGTGGAATTCATTCCGTATTTCCTTTGGAACAGCTCGGTGAAGCTTTGAAGTGACTTCTTACAAACACCATCAATACATACCAACACCTCTGTTGGTAGATATTGTTCATTTTGGAAAAAAAAAAGATTCTACTATTGCTACAGGGCTCAAATAACTGAAAAGTAAAAGATGCAGAGCGAGTGCTGGTTGACAAGTGCTCCTTCCCCAGTACAAGATACGAGGGGAGCTGGAGTCTAAGTGGGCTGAGCTGCCTTTCTGGAGGCAAAGAAAAAATTACTGTGCAGAGATAAGTCACACAGAAGTGACAGCAAAATACAAAGTTAAATAAATAGCTTTTTTTGTCTTCCTTTTTTTTGAATCAGCAGTGCTAAAAGCACGAGGCTGAACAAAAATAATCAGCAAAGCCCTACAGAGCTCAAGCCCCCGGTGAAGAACCACCTGCTGCCCCCAGCTCTGAGGGAGCAGTAACACAGAAACTGCCACGAAGATGAAATTAATCAGGTGATTTAGGTACAAATACACAAGGTTGTAGTGTTCAAAATGTAAAAAAAAAAAAATAATAAATAATCAGATATGCAGTACAGGCAAGATACTAGAAGACAATTCTGATTTAAGAAACACCATTTCAACTGGAAGTACCACGTGTGCTATACCCTATTTTTAAAAAAAAAACCACCCTAGAAACTGCTGTCAGGTACCAAAAGGGCACATTCATGGGCTTTTTGTTCATCCGGTTTTTGTTCTTCCATCCCAGTCCTGGCTCCGAGAGACTTTTCCACAAACAAAGCATCCCACAACTACACCGAAAAGCTCACCACATTCATTTTTTTAAATTACTATTTCAAAAATACCACTAGTGCTTTATTTCCCTGCAGACGGAGCGGTGTCCCCTGGCCCGTCCTGCCAAGGGAGGACCCGCAGGCGGGGGGTGACAGACTGGGGAGGCAGCAGCTGGCAGTTAATCGGCTTTGACTTCACCAGAAGTTGTATCTGGTGCTGAATGAAAAATGCACTGGGAAAACGTCAGCAGGGGCTCGGAGGGCCCAGAACCACAGGGGTGGGGGGGAGTTGGTATGATATGTCTTATCTTGTACATTAAATCGAGGGGAC
The DNA here is from genome assembly GCF_001431845.1 of Calidris pugnax. Taxonomy (NCBI): domain Eukaryota; kingdom Metazoa; phylum Chordata; class Aves; order Charadriiformes; family Scolopacidae; genus Calidris; species Calidris pugnax. The sequence goes on along the minus strand of NW_015091098.1, from coordinate 434,011 downwards.
AAGCAGCAAGGAGCAAAACCACCACCCGTGCTGTCATCAAAGCTGGTTCGGGGCATCTCCTGTTTTTAGCTCCATTAAAAACCTCAGCATCCTACGAGTGGTCACCTGGGTATTTTATGCCCTGTTACAGATATTCCATTTAAAACGATGCTACTTTCTCACACACTCCCTTCAAGGTTTTAAATATACACTGTTGCCCATAAAAAAAACCATCCCAGACCAACAAAGAAGGAGAATATAACTAAAACAAAGACTTCCTGGCTTTGCAGGGACACAGCCTACAGCTACAGACTGTGCTGTAAAACACCCACTATCACTATTTATTCTTTTTCTTTAGCCTTTTTAGAAGCTCATTTCAGCAGGGCAGTGGTTTACTACAAATACCCTTTGAATGGATGTATTTCATTTATTTAAAAGCACCGCAAACTGCCACGCTTCAGTATTTTCAGGACAAGAAGTGAGACTCCTCTAGGTCTCCACGTCCCAAAGCTCATCACGCAGGGGCTCGGAGGGCCCAGAACCACAGGGGTGGGGGGGAGTTGGTATGATATGTCTTATCTTGTACATTAAATCGAGGGGACAAGCAGCAAGGAGCAAAACCACCACCCGTGCTGTCATCAAAGCTGGTTCGGGGCATCTCCTGTTTTTAGCTCCATTAAAAACCTCAGCATCCTACGAGTGGTCACCTGGGTATTTTATGCCCTGTTACAGATATTCCATTTAAAACGATGCTACTTTCTCACACACTCCCTTCAAGGTTTTAAATATACACTGTTGCCCATAAAAAAAACCATCCCAGACCAACAAAGAAGGAGAATATAACTAAAACAAAGACTTCCTGGCTTTGCAGGGACACAGCCTACAGCTACAGACTGTGCTGTAAAACACCCACTATCACTATTTATTCTTTTTCTTTAGCCTTTTTAGAAGCTCATTTCAGCAGGGCAGTGGTTTACTACAAATACCCTTTGAATGGATTTATTTCATTTATTTAAGAGCACCGCAAACTGCCACGCTTCAGTATTTTCAGGACAAGAAGTGAGACTCCTCTAGGTCTCCATGTACCAAAGCTCATCACAATTCAAACAAGCTTCTTTGATAAAGACACATTCCTTGTAGTTCTGCCTCTCTCCAAAGCCTAGTGGTAGTAAGTTCTTTTTCCTCACTATTTGGTTTGTGTTCTGTTGTCACCAAAGAGGTGATGATGGGATTTTATTGGTATTACTTGGAAATAAAGTCAAATGATGGTGTCTCAAGAAAACCCCTACCTGAGACGAGGTGTGAAGGATGGTGGATCTGGAAGCAGCACTGCAGGGATCAGCCTGGCACGTCCCTCCACCAGGCACACACAGCCCCGGGTGTCACACCCCATCAACGTGGCCACAACATTCCTGGGGCCGACTTTCACAATGGCGTGAGTCAAACGAAACGCACGGCAGGGTAAGCCCAGAGTGAAAACAATAATTACCTCATCTGTCCCAGGCCCCAATTAATAATGGTATCGAAGAGAAAACGAGCCCTACCTGTGCATTACAGGCTGTCGCACTCCCTTTCCTTACACCGATGGTGAGGCAGGATGGACACAGCCCAGTTGGGCACCTCTCCCCGGGGACACTGGTGGGCCCTGTGCTGTCACCTCCAAGTGACAACACCTCAGGGAACCCCATTTTGGCACCGAGGTGTCGTCCACCAGGGTAACCTGCAAGAAAAGCCCTCCCCATGGCCTTACACCAACAGCCCCAACACCCACAGCTCGGGCAGAACCAGTGACGAGCCCTTATCGGGCACTGCCCAACATTCCTCATTGCACCCATGTCAGTGAGGGACAGGGGAGGAGGAAATACAGGTTTTCTGGCATTTCTGCTCATATTTCCTGCTGAAATTACTGTTTGCCAGGCTCAGCGCTTCCACTGTTGCCCAACTCGGCAAGTACAACTCCTCGCAGAGGAAGAAGATAATCCCATTTGGGAAAATAAACCAGTAAAAGTGGGTGACACAAGCTGGGGCTCTCAGGTGACACGGGCCAAGGTCACAATCCGAGGCTCATAAAGCTGTTGCTCTGCCTAATTACAGCAGGGATGTGTCCATGGCTGCCCAGCACAAAGCCTACATGGGGAAGGAGATAGGAGACCAGAACCTCCCCCAGTGCCCATTGAACAGAAAGAAATGAAAAGCAATCAGAACTGGTTTCCCAAATACCTGTTCTTTATGGGTCAGTTCCCCACACTACATCTTCTGTCGGCAACTCGCCTGGTCAGTCCCTGTACGTGGATTGCAAAGGAGAAATTCAGAGCAAGCAAAATTCCCCCCCTTCCAACAAAAGGCCTTTTTCCTGTGGAATCCTCCCTGCTCTCCCCGCAGGGTCAAGGATCTTTTGCGCAACCAGTTTGATTTTTGCTTCCAAATCTCACTGAATTCCTCTTCCCTCCGCTGGTATGGGCCCAGCGGGGGCGTGAAACACAAGTTCAGGGTTTACATCCCTCACTACCTTAACGTTTAAGCAACCACTTTGTACACAATAATGTTTTATTATTCACCTCCCAAAAAAATAGAAGTGCTGGCTTAAAAAGTATTGCACGTAAGCGTGGCGTGAGATAGCCTCAAAATAAAAACAATAAACGGGGGTGATGGGAGTATGAAAAAGCTATCAGCTCTGACACCACCCAAATCTGTATTATTTTTTTTAATTTTGAATGTTTCTCGTGACTTATGAGCCACACTGTTAAATACCTGCCAAAACAAAACCTCATGTCTTCACCGTACTCCCTCAGCACCAGTTTCACTTGCCACATGAAATGAAAGGCCAGGGGAAGTGTAACCTCAGATTTTGCACGTTTCTGCCTGAAAACAGCAAGGAGAGGGGACACCGTGGGATGCAGAGAGTGAGGACCTTCCCTGCCCACTGTGTTTGTGTCCTCTGTTTACACAACCTCCAGGGCTCCAAATAACAAAGCCCTAAGCAGAGGGGCAGAGGGCAGCAGGCCAGCAAAGGGAAGGAGACAACCCCGAAAGGATCAGGCTCTAGAACATAAAGCCAAGCAGCCCCACAACGTGGAAATGGCATTTTCAGAGCCAGGAACCCAGCAGGTTCAAAAATGGGATTAGGGTAATTGAGATTATTCAATTCAGCTTCCTGAATGCAGACAAGATTCATTATTGGAAGGCAACTCCATTCTGGAGCGTTTTCAATTTCTCATTTTGCTTTCAGGTTCCCTCACTTCAAGGCAGATGGAAATTCAAGCAAGACCTAGGACCTACAGCAGCCACTAGAAGAGTTCCAGAGAGTCAGAACCCCCTCACACTGAGGATCCTGAATCCTGGGAGAGAAACGCTGTGAAATGCACTGGATCCACACGTTTCTCCTGCTGAAGGAGCTCACAAGGCTCCCACAGACGCTCCCTCCTCAGATACATCCCTGGTGTTTGCATTTTATTTTCTTTTAATAGGACAAACTGCCCCATAAAGAAACGCTTTACAGCCGGAATCAACTCCTGCTAATTGGAGGTTTTGAAGGCTCCCTGAGGAAGCTGGAAAGGATGGTGCTTTTTTTGGTGGTGTTGTTTTTAAGGATGTAGAGGAGACTACATGTATTGCTCACAGTCTGGAGAGAAAAAAAAAAAAAAGCAACTATAATTATTTAAGCCCAACAACACGGCTCAGTGGAACACAAGACACTGCAGAGCACCAGGTCCCTGCACGGGGAAAGGTTAAAAGCCAGGAGTCAGTTGGTGCTGATGATGTCTGTGACTCGTCCCACCGTTGGTCTAACACCAAAGAAACCACTGTGTGTATAAAACACCCCTCCTCATCCCAGGCAGGTGGTTTTCAGCTCTGTGTAAGCATCAACCATCTCTGAGTGGTGCACTCTGACCACATCCACTCCGCTCGGGAGACCAGAAAGCTCAGAGGAACACTCTGCCCTGGAAGAGGCTGATTATTTTTTGCTGATGAGTTAGTGAGAGCAGTGAAAAATCAGTGAAAGTGAGCCCAAACCCCTCGGTTTCCAGATGACATCCCAGGGCAGGAGAGCGTGGATGAGACAAACTGAAGGAGGAATGAGAACAGGAGCCTTTGGAAGCTCTCAGAGGGTTGGTACCAACAGTCAGAAGCATCAGAAGTGACACCCCCCTCTTCTCTGCTAACATCCAGCTGCAGCTCATCAGGCATCACGTCTCGGGTACCACAGGGAGCAGAAAAACCCCAAACATAAGCCAGGATTGTGATCCATCAGGGCACATTCCATATTAAACCAACACCACAGAAAATTAGGAGGCAATCTGGGTAATGTTTTCCCTTTTCCTTTGCTTTGCTGCAGTAAGTGGTTATTTTCTCTGCGGTGGCCCCACCTCCTATAAAGGGACTTGTTTAGAATATGCTGGTTGGGCTGGGGTTGCCCCAGTTCATTCTTTCATTTAAAAAGAGAGTTCCCCTCCTCCTGCACGGGGCGGCTGGCGACACGCACGGCCCAGAAACCCACGCGCAAGGCACATTTAAGAAGCTTAGCCCATGCTCCATTACCATATTTTATTACTAAAGTAAGAAGAAACGATTATTAAATCCAATCTAGATTGGATTTTAAGATTACCCAACAACAATAGTTTGAGGAATCTGTTTACGTGGCTTTAACAAAAGGCATTAAACAGAGTCTGAAAACCTGAACCAAACTCCCCCTCAATAATTCACTTGTTATTTAAAGTCTGAAACAGACACAATATACATTAGTCACCTCCCTGCACGGAGCTATTTTTACCCCAAGATAAGACTCCAGACACTCAAAGGGCCCTACTTACCCCCCCCCCAAGCTGGGGAACTACCCCAGCAGCCGGCCCCGTGTCCAAGCTGGGGGCAGCACAGGGGGTGATGAAGAATGAGGAGGAGGAGGACTCCTCACCGAGCCTTCAGCCTGTGCCGTCTGCTGTGATCTTACGATATTCCACCACTCTGAATACAGCAGTTTCCAGTCTCAACACATTTTTTGCATAATTGTCCTTATGTCACATTAAATATGAACTATTCCACTGAAAGGCACGCTCCTCTCAACAGCAAACAGGACTTTTACTTTTAAAGCAGAAACACAAACTGGTTTCTAGAAAGAGTAACTGAATTTCTACCCGTACTTCCCCTCGGAAAAATAAATCTATTTATAAGCTTGAATACACTAACATTTCTGAAGCTTTTCAGACCACAACATCCTCACTCGAAACCCACGTATTTGAAGCAAAAAAGTTCTGAACTCATCCAGGATATATAGGTGAGTGGGTCAGAGATAATCAATGCCAGGGCTAATAAAACCATGCCCTTGATTTACTAACCAGAACATACCCAAGAAATGGCATAATGCTTAAAGGCACTTCTTGGAGCCCAAAGTGAGCCTTTCTGTAACACGCTGACTCTTCCCATAAAAATTTAAAGTAAAAAAAAAAACACCATCATTTTACACCCCAAATCCTCTTTGAGCATTTTGCTTATTTTCCACTTCACTATGTTTTTTTTTTTTTAACAATAATACACAATTCCTGCAAATATATCCCACCTAGAAGAAACACAACACAGCTCTTCCCCACTCCTCTTCCACAACGAACCGGGTTAATCTTGCTTTGGTACAAGCCTGATGAAAAGCTCTCCCAATGCTGGAACCAACTCCAGTCTAATTTCAAGACAAAGGCTACACAAGCAAAAAGAAAAAAAATAAAGAAAAAACGCTGTTGCCATACGAGGAGACGTTTCTCCCCAGAAGATTGCTACCAACGTGCTGTTATGCTGTACCCTGCTCTGTAACCAGCCACTCTGCAGTAATAAAAAAAAAAAAGAGCTGTCAAAAAAAAAAATAAAAAATCTGTGCAGCCAAGAACAGACTAGAACGGTAAAAACAATACGCCCGGATCAAACGCGTTACGCACGCAGCCTTCGCTCCCCGAGCTCCCAGGTTTAGCTCAGTGTTTATATCATGTGGATGCTACAGAAACATGAATATTCCAGCACTATTTAACCTGAAACCCTTCTAAACAGAGATGCTGCTACTTCTTTACACTGCCTGGCAGGGATTCGAGCGAGGAAAAAACCAGAATATAACAATCATTTCCCGTGCAACGTTACAAAACCATTATTTTCTGCACCTTTCTCAACTCCGGGGTCGGTTTCCTGGGGAATTCAACGCTGCTCTCGGCGGAACCAGACACTCTTCGGTTTACCATTAACCAGTATTTTCCCTTTACAGCCTTCCCGTCCCCTCCCTGTGACGGGGGGGGGACACACAGCCCCATCTTTACCGTTCCGGGCTCTGTTCCTCCCGTACCGTCCCCGTAGCCCCCACCAGGAGCCGGAGAGGAGGAAGGGGCAGGTATTTCCATCCTGCCCAGCAGCCTCCCCCCGCCCCCAGGAGCG
>NW_015091098.1:425142-425540 GCF_001431845.1 Calidris pugnax | reverse complement strand
AGACCCCGAGAGCTTTTTATACCAAAGAGATTTATTTGCGTGGAAATAAATCATTGCAATATTTCTCCCCGCCCCCCCCAAAAAAGTCCATTTTGTGGCCAAAAAAAGGGGGGGTGGGGGCCGTATGAAAAAAAAAAAAGCACATTTTCACCCGGATATTTACATCATCACCCTCTTTTCTTTTAATCTCCGTGTCCGACGTGTCCCCCCCCACCTGAGATTAAAAGGTTTGGCTTTTCCTTTTTTAATTTTGTTTATACACCTTTTTTCTTTTTTTTTTTTAAATCTTTCCAATAAAGACATGAAAGAAACGTCGAGAATTAAGCCCCAAAAAATGACATTTAAAAAATAAACCCATCTTTTTCCACCAGCTCTTTGCAGCCTCCTCTGGGCGACAC
>NW_015091098.1:403128-425132 GCF_001431845.1 Calidris pugnax | reverse complement strand
GTCTCTCTCCTGATTCCTCTCACACAACCTGGGGGGGGGACACAACGCACCAAAATGGGGTGAAAAAAGCTCGAAACGGGTGCCACGATGGTGATGGGGGGGGAGAGGCTGTTCCCTCCGTCTCTGCTCCGTGCGGGGGGGGAAATTCAGGATATGGAACTTCGGTGTGGGGGGAGCAGAGAAGGGAAGCCGAGAGAAACCGGCAGCTTTTGCCTTAAAAATGCCATTTTGTGTCAATTCCGACGCCCGAGGGGATTTAATTCTGACTTTTTCTCCCCCCTTAAAACCCGTCTCCGGTTGGTGCCGAGTCCATTACGACCCCCCCAGCCTCAATTCCTCTTCTCTTCGCAGGGGGTTCAGGCCTTTGTGCAACCCAGACGGTATCAAAGGGCTTTTGTAAGACCCCAAAAATACTTTACTTTCAAATAAAAATACTTTCAAATAAACTGCTTTCAAATAAACCCGAGGGGGGCAGCAGGCACCGCTCCCCAGGCACGGCAGCGGCTGCAGCAGGGTCTCCGAGAGGAATTTATCAGGGTCTCCAAGAAGAATTTATCAGGTGGGTGCTTTTAGACCGTAAAATGATCTAAAACTGTTGGGTTTTGACTTTTTTTTGCCGTTTTCCTACCACCTCAGCCTGCGAAGGAGGGAGAGCCGGGGAGGGGGGAAGCTACGGGGGGCGCAGACCACAAGGAGCAAGGGATGGAGGGTGGAAAATAGAAGAAGAGAGAGTTCTCCAGAGCCTGGGGGGGGGGTTGGAGAAATTCCAGCTCCTCCATTCTGCTGGAGACCTGGAATTGAGCAAAAAGCAGGAGGAAGAGGTGAAAAATCCCTACAATGAATAGTTGCCACCCTACGGAAAAGATCTCGCTCCGGCTTTGGATGAGCCAGAAAAGGAACAGCCCGCCCAGGGTCGGGATGGACACAGGACTGGAAACCTCCGTGGCTTCAAAGAAAACTTAAAAATCCTTCTCTTCTTTTCATCCCCAAACTCCAAGGACAATCCCATTCCCACAGGGATACTCCCAGCCTCCAGGAATCCACAAATCCAGATCCGAGGGGAGCAGGAATCACTCGGTACATGATTCAAAAGCTGAGGAGCTCGCAGGACTCTCCATTTCCTTCTTCAGTGAATCAGATCTAACTGCTTTTAAAAATAAAAACGCTCTCCCGAGTCTTTTTTTTCCTTTCGGGGCCCGCAGAGGGTGCCTGAGTCACGCTCTTAATTCCAGCCAAAAGGGGAGAAAATGTGTCTTTTAAGGGAATTGCTGTTTCTGGTGCAGCTCTCACCCGGAGGGACCGGTCGGGGGGTAACGCCGGGACGCGGCCGGTTCACGCTGCCCGAGAGAGAGGGCACCGCTCGTCTGTGTCCCCAAAAAACCACCGTCCCAGAGTTAACAGGAAAAAAACCCACACCAACCCATAAATCAAAACCCCCAGCAGAACCCTGCAGGGCTGGGATTGCAAAGCCAAGGCCCGTTTTTGGGGTCTGCTAATGGAAGTATTGGCGGTGGCCACGAAGGGAGCACGGCTCTGAAGCGCTGGCGGGAGCAGGGGGTGCAGGGCTGACAGTCCAGAGCCCCCCAAAAAACAGCTTTTGTGGGGGGGGGAGTTCCAGGGAAGCTCTGTTCACTGGGCTCACAAGGAAGCGTCGCTCGGGTGAAGAGGGTGAGTCCCGTCGCTGTTTTCGCCTTCTCCAACGCCTGCCAGAATCCCCCCAACTTCACCAAAGCTACAAGGGGGGGTTTGCCCAAATCCACAGGCTCCCCCCCACATCCCCAAGTCCCTTTTTGGGCTCTGCACTGGGCAATCAAAAGGTGTGTGTGTGTGGGGGGGGGGGTTGCTGCGTGGAAACAAGCAGCACAAGGCATTTGGATCCGGCCGTCAATAAATAGCTAAAATAAAAGGGAAGTCAAACGTAAGAGAGCGAATCCTTCGTCCCTGGGACCTGGAATAAAATGCTGATATCCATCAGGATCCAGTGCCCGATCCCACAGAGCAGCTCCTATCAGAGGAAGAGGAAGCTCCTCAGCACCGCACCGAATCAGGCATTGAACCAAGAAATGCCACAAAAATAAATTAAAAAACCTTTTCCTTTTTTTCTTTTTTCCTTCCAGCCACCCTTTAAAAAAAAGAATAAAACCCAACCCTAAAACACACCCTAAAATAATCAGTTTAAAACTTCCTAAAAACCAAAAGCAACTTATTTGGGATGGGAAGGGGGGGCAGAGGAACTCGGGCTCTCCCAGAATCGCCGCCTCCTGTTTGCACCACGTCGGGGGCTGCTCCTGCACCTACACACGCAGCTCTATCCCCATTAACTCTGACGGGGTGATTAATACTTATAAATTAAGAATGAGTGTAAGTGTCCACGGGATGAAGGCCACAGCGGGGAACCTGCTCTGCCGACGGAGCTGCTGGCACTCACACCTTCTGCTCAGACTTTGGAGATCCTTAAAAATACTATTTGTTTGGGTTTTTTTCCTCTTCAAACACACCCCGTAAAAATGAGCGTGGCAGGTTCTGCAATGAACGGTTCCTTCCTCCCAATCTCGAGAACCTGCAGGTCCCATGTCCAAGCTCAGCTCCTCAAGAGACCAGGGAAATTAATTGCCAATTAGAGCAACATCCATGAGATCGTCATCTTCTTCCCCGATGAGAAACTCAGGGCTGGCCCGGGCCGGTCGCTCGGCCGAGAGGATGGTGCTGCTGGCCATGGAGAGAGACTGCTCAGCAGAAATGGGGGACTTGGACCAGCTCTCCGGCTTCATGCCGTGAGATTTCTTCTTGTCTCTGTCTTTATCTCGCTCCCTGTCTCTATCCCGGTCTTTGTCTTTTACTTTTTTCTTCTCCTTTTTGTGCTTTTTGTGTTTTTCTGAGCTATATTCCGGCAGAGGCCTGATGCCGTCGTCAGAGCTGGGGCTGTTCTGGTAGGATTTCTCTGCTATGGAAGAGCCCGACTCGCTCTCGCTGTCTATGTTTTGGGGAGTGTAGGCCGGGGATTTGCTGTGGCTGGGAGAGCAGCGCTCGTGTTTCGGGGTGGATCCGCTGATGAGGGGGGACCCGTAGCTTTTGGAAGAAGCCATCTGAGGCCGCAGGCTGTCCCCACCTCCTTCCCCGGGTTTCTGCAAGGTTACTTTGGCTTTGATGCTGGGGGAACCACCATCGTGTTTGCTGATGATGATTTTGGCCACTCCAGTGCTTCCAACGTTTTTGGAATCTGAAGTCTTCTTGGAAGAGTCAACAGATCCTCCAGAAACAGAGACTTTAGATTTCTCTTTGTCGCTCTTCTCCCGTTTGCCCTGGAACTCCCCTCCAGACATGTTGTGTTTGGAGGACATCGTATGGCTTGAGGAATTGGAACTTGGCCCCATCTGTCCATCCATGGGGTCATCTCCACCAGGCCCGCTAGTGACAACCCCGTGTTTCAGTTTGTCGATGACCGCAGTCAGAGATGGCTTCTTGTTTCTGCTCGGAGACTTGCCTTTGGAACTTCCATGCTGGTTTTGGGATGAAGACATGGAAGACCCACTAGATGAAAAGGAAGATGAAGACGCCGTGGACGAATTGGATGAAGGAGGCGGTTTCTGTGACATAGACCCAGAGGATCCCATTCCTGAAGACGATTTCATACTTGAGCTTGAGCCGGTCCCAGACATATGGGAGCCTCCAGAACCTGAACTGATGGGTGACTTGGCTTTAGATGATGGGGGAGTACCTGGGACAGGTTTCATGGGAGAAGCAAGCTTGTCAGAACCCCCTGAAGGTCTGGAATGAGATGGAGAGATGTTTGGTTTACTCATGGAAGGGTTCATAAGCGACGATGGTTTTCCTTGAGGTTTCATCTTGGTACCTCCGGAGCCGCTGCTGAGGCCGTGTTTGGTGATGGGGGAGGATCCAGGCTTTCCCACCGACTGCGCCGAGCTTTTGGACTGACCCGAACCCGAGCCCCCTTGGCTTGAGTAGAGGCTGCTGCTCATCTTTGAGCCAGAAGACCCTTCCGATTTGCTGCTTTTCATTTTGCCTGAGGTCGAAGAGGAGGAAGAAGAGGAGGAGGAAGAAGAATGGCTGTGATGGCTTTTGCTGCTGGAGGAGGTGACGGAGCCACTACTGGTATACTGGCCGTGCGAAGACGGTTTGCCAACAGTCACTGTTCCTTTGGGGATCTGGATGGTTATTTTTGGAATAGGAGGAGTAGCTACACCGGGAGGAGTCTGAGATCTGCCCGAACTCCCTGGAGATTTGGACCCACCTGTGCTGGCTGGTGGCGTGAAAGGCCTGTTTGATGAACTGTGAGATGGTGATTTCCCATCTGTCTCCTGCTTTTTCCTCTTTGGAAGTTTCTCTTTACTTTTACCATCACTGGACGGCGTCCGGCTGCGCTTCCCCGGCTTCCCATCCATCCCGGGACCTGCCATGTTCCCACCAGAGCCATTCCCTTCCTTCACCCGTTTCTGGGACTTCTCTTTTCCTAAATCCCCTGTATTCAGCAAAGGGCTCTGACCTCCACTGTGATGCTCCATGATGTCAGAGGACCCCAGGGCTTTGCTTGCGGCTGCAATAATACTAAAATCTACCGTATCGGACTGATTGCTCCCCTTAAATTTATTTTCCCCCCCATCAGCCCCCAAGACCTGCACCCCCAAAGTAGACAGAGCCTGGGACGCGTAGCCCTTGAAATCGTCAGTGTCTCCACTCTGACTACTCTCATCAAAATACTCCTCCCCAAAGCCACTCTGACTCTGACTGTTGAGCAAGTCGGGATTGAAATCTACTCCGTCAGGAAAAAAATGGTTGGAAGAATCACTGTTGGGGCTCACGGCAGCGTCCGCGATCAGGTCTGCGGGGTCCGTGTAGGGGTTCTCGCTGTTGTTGGTCTGAAAAACATCCGGGTCGAAGAGGGCACTTTGGGAATGGCCTGAACTAGAAGAGTCTCTCACCGGAGTCCCAATGGGTGGACAGTCCTCGTTGGTGGTGGGGAGTTTGGAAGCCTCCTCTGCTATATCCGAAAGGATATCGGTAACGTCGGCCCCGATGCTGTCCGAGCTGGAGAGTCGAACCATCCTCTGAATACTGGGCTGGGAGTGAGGTATGGGCTGGGGGTAGGTGGTGGGAGGAGTGCTGCACTGGCTGGGAGCTGGAGTAATGTGAGGGGTGTCCAGGGTGTCTGCCGTCATGTTGACATCAAAAATGGGATTCTGGGAGTCAACATCCATCGAAAAGAGCTCCCTCTGGAAATCATCCTCAGTCTGATGTTTGGGTTTGTCGGCCGGCATGCGGGATTTTTTTTTCTTTTGTTTATTCCCCCCAGGGCCCATTTCCATTCTAGGGGAGCCCGAGGAAGAGTTCTGCCTTTCCAAAGGGCTGCTCCCGTACAGAGTGGAGAAATCCTGAGGGGGATTCTCTTTAAGAAGGTTCATGAGCATGGGGTGGTTCTTGGTGTTGCTTGCTGGTGAGGATACTGGTGGTGGGGTGTGGTGGGGAGGGGTTGGACTTGAGCCAATGGTCGAGCCCACATTCCCTGTGATCTGCAACAAACTAGTGAGAATAGGGTTCTGAGATACTTTGCTGAAGTCCTCCCCATGGCCCACCGAGTCATGCCTCTCTTTCATGCTTATGCTCATGTTAAACAAAGTAGTGATGGGCCCCCCAGGAAAAGTGTTGGTTGGGGTAGTGGTACCACTCATTGGGTTGCTGCCTGTGGTCATGCCGTACCCTGGGCTGCTGGCTGGGGGGAGGTTTTTCTTCACCATGTCTTCTACTGTCTCTGCAATGAGGGACAAGGCTGGTGTGTCGGCTTGAATGGTTTCTGCTTTTCTACGAATTGCTCTCATGGTGACGGGGATGGACATACACCTGTGGGACACGAGACAGAGGGGTTAGTGGGCAGATGAGGAGGAACTTCTTTGCTGTGAGGGTGGCAGAGCCCTGGAAGAGGCTGCCCGGGAGGTGGTGGAGTCTCCTTCTATGGAGACATTCAAACCCTGCCTGGACACGTTCCTGTGGGACCTGCTCTGGGAGGAGGTCGGACTAGATGATCTCCAGAGGTCCCTTCCAACCCCACATCATTCTGTGATTCTGTGATTTTGCTGCCCGGCAGCAACACTCAATGAAGACGTTTTAACTCCACCAGACACAAAACAAGCAGTGAGGCTCTTGGGAACAAGAGAGCAGGGGGTCCAGGCTCTGTAACACCCTGCTGTTCTGCTTGTGTTTACACTCATCCCATCAGGCTTATCCAGCCGTGAGACAACTCTGCCTTTATGCACTGCCCTGCAATCACAAAGGGAGAATTAATCAATTAACTAATAACTAAGAGCTGACAGATCATGATCTTCAAGTTAAAGCACAGGGTGCAATCTGGGTTGTTACTCTGACTCTGCCAGAAAACACCTTTGTCTGAGCTTGGCCAACCTCATTTCCTGCAACCCTGTAAAAATCAATGGCAATGAGACATTCTACTCAAGGACAAAAAGCCTATAAGGTTCTGGAAGAAAAAGTATAGCTATTGTCACTGTAGAGGTCTGTGTCATGCACTGGTAACGTTCTGCTGTGTTACTCAAGGACAAAAAGCCTATAAGGTTCTGAAAGAAAAAGTATAGCTATTGTCACTGAAGAGGTCTGTGTCATGCACTGGTAATGTTCTGCTGTGTCCTGAATGGTGGCTGGGATGGAGGAACCTTGATAAAAGACCTGCATAAATGACAAACCGCAGGGGAGTTTGTCACAAGTTCACAAGACTTAGAAAGGAAGCAACTACAGGAGAAGGCACCTGGGACACAGGATTTTGCTGCCCGGCAGCAACACTCAATGAAGACGTTTTAACTCCACCAGACACAAAACAAGCAGTGAGGCTCTTGGGAACAAGAGAGCAGGGGGTCCAGGCTCTGTAACACCCTGCTGTTCTGCTTGTGTTTACACTCATCCCATCAGGCTTATCCAGCCGTGAGACAACTCTGCCTTTATGCACTGCCCTGCAATCACAAAGGGAGAATTAATCAATTAACTAATAACTAAGAGCTGACAGATCATGATCTTCAAGTTAAAGCACAGGGTGCAATCTGGGTTGTTACTCTGACTCTGCCAGAAAACACCTTTGTCTGAGCTTGGCCAACCTCATTTCCTGCAACCCTGTAAAAATCAATGGCAATGAGACATTCTACTCAAGGACAAAAAGCCTATAAGGTTCTGGAAGAAAAAGTATAGCTATTGTCACTGTAGAGGTCTGTGTCATGCACTGGTAACGTTCTGCTGTGTCTGAATGGTGGCTGGGATGGAGGAACCTTGATAAAAGGCCTGTGTAAATGACAAACCGCAGGGGAGTTTGTCACAAGTTCACAAGACTTAGAAAGGAAGCAACTACAGGAGAAGGCACCTGGGACACACACCCAAAAATAAGTAGCTGGAATAGAATTTTCAGTAGGGCTCCAAGATTTTCTCTCTTCCAAACAACCACTACCAAAACTCACCCTCAGAGAGAACAGCTTAAAAAACCACCAGGAGAAATATGAGCCAGACACAGAGATCATCTCTATAACTCGGAGTGGAAGGCAGCACAGAAAAAATCCAGCTTACCTTTGAACAACTTTGGCAATGAAATCATCTGTGCAGATAAGAGCATCGGACAGCCCTTTGTAGAGCTTACAGTTCACGTGAGTGGAGTCTTGCACATCCATTACCACTGGAAGAGAGAAGGAGTTTGGAAGAGATCAAGATCCTGGCTGCAGTGGAGGAAAGCCCCCCTGCCTTCCATCCCATAAACATGCTCACATTTTCACCCAGTCCACTTACCACACACCAGGGAGTCATTCACGGGATGCTGGAAGGACACACTAAAACAGGAGTCAGAGAGAGGACAAACTTCAAACTGCAGGATCCCAGGAGAATCTGAAAGACACAGGAACTGTTCAATTAGGGAACAGAAGGGAAGAACCAGAAGCACCAGCTCAATACCCACGTAGAGAAGAAAAAGAAGGGGAAAAGGAAAGCAGTTTGGGCCTTGTTTCTTATTCCTACACCCGGGTTTCTTACTACCCACACATTATATTCCACTTGATGCTGTACCCACCTTCCTTCAGAACTGTTCTCTTGACACAGCTGCCAATCAGGGTGTTGTAGGCCACCTGATGTCGGATCAGATTGAGGATGAGAGGAACCCGCCCCGGGTGCTGGAAGGCGATTTTACTGATCAGAGTTCCTTGAAGGCTTCTTCCATCTGGGAGAGGAGCATCTTTGTTCAGAAAGTAACAGTGCTGCTGTCCTGGAAGAGCCTGACAAACAATTTCTGCTTTACTCCAACTACTGCTGGGTACAAGGCAATAACAGATGTCTAGGAAGGAAAGAGCAGGCCCCAGATCCAGGTGACACCGAGCCACCTTCCTGGCTGAAAATGACAAACAATGAAGATGTTTTGCTTCCAATCTGAACAAGCAAAACACAACTTGAGCTTCTCAGAAGCTTCTCAAACAGCACTCACTGTCCCCACTAGATCTGTTTCGTAGGGTATGTGAAGAAATGCTGCACCCATTTCCTTTATCCTACTTGAAAGACACCTGAAACTGATGAAAACCCCCAAAGTGCTCATCTACAAGTGCAACGCCCTGGTTGTAAGGACATACTTACTGCATAGAAGCGCATGTTGTGGTTTAAGGGTAGAGGATCAGCCTCCTTGGATAATTCAAACTGGGTGATCAACTCATACAAGGGCACAAACGTCGGTGGGGTGTCGAACAAGGGAATACCTGAGGGTGGAAGATGGCACAGAACGATGACACCAGGGAGCCAGAAAGAGATGACGGGCCAGAGAAGGCGCTACCACCCAGGAAAGGAACTTTACCCGAGTTTTACTAAAAACGGCACAAAACCCTGAGCAACTTTTCCGGCAGGCTTTAAAAATTAGAAGCAGTTCATTAATAAAAACCTAGGGAGGGTCTTGTCTGATGGATCTGCAACCCACCTGTGCAGCCCTGGAGCTTCTGAATGAAAGCACGAGACACGGGAATGGGACGTGGGAATTTCAGGAAGAAACAAGCCGGTAAATCCACGCTGTTGGCACTGGTGATGGAGGAGAAGGACGGAGTTCTGAAATAATTGGGTTAACACAAGATCTTATTAGATGTGGGGCACGACTCTGGCTTCTGCTCTGAGCACCAGACACCCAGTTCAGGATTTGCTCAAACACCAGTGGATCGTTACACCTTCTTCCAAATAAAGACACTCCTCAAAAGCACGTCACGTGCCTAAAGTATGTATTTCTTGGCTTAAAGACAGCACATAAGTGCTTTATATAAGTCTATGACATCATGCCAGTTTTGGGCACCTCAATCCAAGAGAGATCTGGAGGTGCTGGAGCGAGTGCAGAGGAGGGCAACGGCGCTGGGGAGGGGGCTGGAAAACAAATCGTATGAGGAGCGGCTGAGGGAGTTGGGGCTGTTTAGTGTGAGGAAGAGGAGGCTGAGGGGAGACCTCATCACTCTCTACAACTCCGTGAAAGGACACTGTAGAGAGGTTGGTGCTGGTCTCTTCTCACAGGTAATTAGTGACAGAACGAGAGGGAACGGCTTCAAGCTCCAACAGGGGAGGTTTAGATTGAACATTAGGAAGGAATTTTTCACCCAAAGAGTGGTCGGGCATTGGAACAGGCTGCCCAGGGAGGTGGGGGAGTCCCCATCCCTGGCTGTGTTTAAGGGCCGTTTAGATGCAGTGCTGAGGGACATGGTGTAGGGGAGGACTTTGTAGAGTAGGGGAGATGGTTGGACTCGATGATCCCAAGGGTCTCTTCCAACCTGGACCATTCTATGATTCTATGATCATGCAGTCATCACCCCACTCTGACTTCAACCAAATGTTGAATGTGAATCCAAACCAGGCCGCCGGGAAAGACCCAGCAGATGTGTCCTTCACTTACCCTTTGCTGTCGACTGGGTGAGAGCCCATAATCAGTGGTGCAATTGGAAGTTTGTACATGCTCATGGTTCCCTCAACTGTTACCGACACGTTCATCCCCAAAGACCGAGGAACTGCGAGAGGAAACAAGAAAAAAACCAAACCCAACAACATAAACTGATGAAAAACACCAATGCAAGCTTTATGAATTAAATATCACCGTGGTGGAAACACCTTACTTCCTCCACAAGGCAGAGTTTCCAGTGTTCACCTTTATCACTAAATGGACTCCAGCCAAACTAGTTACACTACCTAATGCTCTAGTTTTCTCTTGCAAGGTAGACCAATTGCATAATTCTTCAAACACACTCCAAATGTTTGGAGTCTGCTCTTTACAAAGCAAAACAAACAATGATTTTGGACAATTTCACCCTCTCCTTTCCCGAGACCAGGCTCAATTTTAACTGGTCCTTGGTTTTGCCATTTAGCAAGAGACAGATGTCCATGCACACGCATAAAAAATAATCTTTCAGTAAAACAGCAGAGACACAAGTGGTTTTGCCATTTAGCAAGAGACAGATGTCCACGCGCATGCGTAAAAATAATCTTCCAGTAAAACAGCAGAGACACAAGTATTCCCACAATAAAATAAATCCCATGTTAATGATGAAATTCGCCTGAAGGAAAAAGGGACTGTCTGTAGACCATTACCCTTGGTACCAGTCCCTTCTCCACTGGGCTGGAGAAGATGGTCAACTGAGCCAGCATTTACACATGGGCTTATTAAACCCTCCCTAAGTCAAACTAGGATTTTCCTGTACTACAAGGTGAGAGCAGAGGGGAACTAGACTGTTGGAATCCTGCTTTCTTCTCTCCTTCAAGCAATAGCCCTCTACAGTGGCTTCGAAAGCCAACCTACCATTGTTCTCATGCAAAATAACAGGGGCTCCGGTGCCGTCCTCAAACAAATCATAGGGTGAGACATAATACTTGAGATTCATCAGGAGACCTGCGGGAGAGAAGCTTTTGAACAGGCGTTGATGATAGAAATTAGCCCAATCATTACTAGCCCCTGTACCCACACAACATTTGCACGGTAGCACAGCACACCCCGTGCAGAGCTGCTGGTGAAACTCTTGAAAGAGTCATTTCTCTGCTGTTAAAGATTCAGACAATGGCCATCTGCCATAAAATTACCACGTGCTTTTTACCCAAACTTTTTGGATTACGTGGCACTTAGAATCACAGAATCATAGAATCATTCAGGTTGGAAGAGACCCTTGGGATCATCGAGTCCAACCATCTCCCCTACTCTACTTAAAAATACTCAACCACCTTGTCCCTCTTTCAGTTTGAGTAACGTTTTCCATGGCTGCCATCAGCTAATGTGAGACTAACATCCATAAAGGGGTCCCTGAACAAAGTCATTTTTATTCTCTTCTCTTTTTGAGTGTTAACCAAAGATACCTCCGCTCCTGGGGGTGAGATAGCCAACACTGCCATGAAGAATCTTGTCGAGGGGATTTGCGTTGGTGGCCTGCCTGCAAGAGAGGTGATCACAGGTCTGTAACGAGCCAGAGCCATACCTGAAGCCCAAACTGATGGCAGCCTAAGATTTCAGCTCAATATACACACTTCTCAGTCACACAGAGGTAACAAGCTTAGATTTCATACTGTTATGGGCAAAACAAAAGCAACTTTACACCATGGGTGGTTTATCCACTGAATCTACAGCAGTGAAACATCTATTACAAACTTTTTTTTCCCCTTTTAAACTTTCTTTCAGGTAAATTCTGCAGTTAAAAAGGAATTGCTCAGAAAGCTCTGAGTATTTTTCCTATGTATCTATAATTCCCATGTTACCACAGCCTCAGCATTGTACTTTTTAGCAATAACATCAGGCTGTGAAGGAGGATGTGATACCTCCTGGATACACAATATTTGGCGTGTTCAGAATTAGCCCACATGATGCAGAATTATTAAGGAAAACCAAACCAACCACAAAACCCAAACCACACAGATGTCCTTACCAATACATCCCTGCCATTTTTGAGAGATCCAGCTCCAAGGACTGCAGAGCTAAGTACATTTTAGTTTTAAGTTTGCTGAGGGAAAAACAAACAAACAAACAATGTAAGAGCAATGGAAAGGAACTGTGCAATGAAATCCAACTTAAAAATCACAAGTTTTCATTCCTTGTTCCCATTTTCACATTAAAACCTCCCCACCCAGTGGTTGCACACACAAGCCATGGGGAAGGACTCAGTGGGATCACACCCAATGCAAACTGCAGTACAGAACTAGAGGCTTGTGGATTCATTTAACTTTATATATGTGGATGGAAATAAATGTATTCTAGACTTACTTGTCTCCCGGCAACTTATACAGGTTCACAAGCCCCCTTAGATGCTTAGAAAACTCATCAAAATTTTTCTCTCTGAAAAGAAGAGGGAGAAGAAGTTCACATGTATTCACATCCATAACAGATAAGGCTTTGTTTTAAAAAGTTCTATTAATACAGACACTAAGTTATTTAAGGAAAAACTTTTGCTACACGAAAGCTACAGAAAACATTCTTTAAGTGATGCAGTTTAATGATTCTGATCAATGTTGTGTTGTGGCTTCCAAGACAGCATCAGAACCACAGTAACTTGAACAGAAAATCCCCCGGAGAAGCAGAGAAACTTTGTGGGGATGGAATAAGTATGAGACATTTTGCATTTCCAGACATAAAATAGAAGCAGATGGCTACTGCAAAGAGAAGCCTGACAGAAAATGCAACAAACAAGTCTTGCTGCTCACCTCAGATGTTGCACCAATTCTGGACAGCTCTGAAAAGGAAAGAAAATACAAGGATATCAATGTGGAATGCAGCAATGGCAGCCGTTGTGCAGCACAGCAGCTGTAAAACATCAGGACAGTAACATTTCTGAGCATCAGCTTTTCAGGAGAAACACAATGCTCCCAACCACACATAGCTACCGTTCTGGTTCTGCTTGTCAACCCCCTCTGGGACAAATCCAATCAATACTCTTTCCTCTTAAAACGAGTAATTTGAATAAAATTTTAAAATTGTGAAGCCCTACATTGAAAACCTATGATCTTATATAGAGATATTAAAAGTGGTCTGTTTTCAGGAGAGTGGCTGGGCCTGTGTACATAGCAAGTCCCAGCCCTCATACATGAGCTGAGGGGAAGAAAAGCCATTTTCTTTCAGCATTCCATTTTTTAGCATTTTCCATCCACAGAAGTTTTATAAGCTTAATTTCCCTGTCCTTCCCCAAGAAATAGAATTCTCAGAAAGATGGCAGTAACTTCCTCAAATAATTTTGCCAGTTATAAAACCACCCAGAGAAAAAGAGAGATCATCAGTAAAACGGTCCTCGCAGATGTACACTACATCCATCAGCTCAACCCACGAGAACAGAGTACTCCATGGAGGCTATTTCACTTTGGGAACAAGCAGCAAAGGTATTTCTAGATCTAGCAGGACATAAAATACAATCCATTTCCTCTACTCAAACAGAGAGCCAAAAATGGCAGTTCCAAAAGCACCAAGTCATTACCCTCAGCTTGGTCAGCGATACGTACCACGGGGTTCTCTCCATGGTGAGCCACCTTGACATCACACAGCAGCCCTGTAGGATCTAACTGGACTTCCACATAGAACATGTCTGAAGTGATGTAACATTCAGTGCCATTCGCACTAAGGTGAGATCCAAGGCTTACATACAAAACAAAACAAAAATTGCTATGAGATGCACACACAAAAAAAACCCCAACTGACCCAGCAGGGAGGTTACGATGCGTACGGATAAACGGGAAAAGCCTTTGTCATGAAATAAAGGAGGAGACCTACCCATTCTGTCTGGCTATGGACTCCAAGCGGTCTGTCATGGCAGGCAGGGACGAGACTAGAAAGAGAGAGCAAAAAGCACAGCTTTAGGGAAGCATTTCAACATCTCCCCAGGAATAAAAGCATTAAAAGCCACCTCCAGCAGTTACTCCCTCCCACATCTGCTCCCACCTTCACACCAAGACACATCATCTCAAAACACATCTCAAAACAACTTGCAGAGGGAAAACCAAAAGGTGCTCAGAACTGCAAAGAGAGAAGGGATTTTCCTCCGCAAGCTGAAGTCAGGTGTGGGCATTTAACACCAAAATTCACACAGGCAATGGCTGAGCGAATTCACTCAACAACACCGAAAAATTTAACAACAAAATTCACACAGGCAATGCCAGAGAAGGGCACTTCTGCAAAGGTGAGCACACATGCACTGGGAACACAGTGAAATGAGCTACCAACAACCTCGCTGGGTTTTAGCTCTTTGGAGTCTCTCCGTAGCACATCACTGTTGAAAGCGGTTCGCGAAGTGCATGCGCAGGGACGTACCAACCTTTTAATGCCTTCTGCAAAGTCTCCAAACAGCTCACCAGATGTTGGTGCCCCCCAGAGTTCATCACAATTCGCTTTTCCTTAGTCAGAAAGAAGAAAAACGCCCTTTTTGTGTATCGCTCAGTAAGAGGGGAATCATCACAACTTTTGCTCAGTCAAGGGAGGTTTATTTAGGTAATTAAAAGCACATTAGATTTCATCCCAAAATTACATCCTCATTTTGACTCCTGCAGGAGAACAGTATCCATGTGGGAAACTGTTAACAAAGGCAGGCCTGGAATTGATTTATTTTCTTTTAAGCACCTTGTTCATCTGGAAGAACACACTGTAGCATTTTTAATAGCTATAAACTAAGAATTATACGAGAGACCACAAAGAAATAACAAGACAGGCTAATTTTTAACACCACAATATATGGAGGAGGCAGTTTTGAGGCAGTTCCCTCTTGTCCCCTGCTCCTCCCTCCCTCTACCCAGAGACCAATATTTCAAACCCGTGTCTGACTCAGCCAACACCAAGATTTGAATATCACCAAATGGGGAGCAAATTGTGCTACAAAACACAACATCTAATTAGTGACAGAACGAGAGGGAACGGCTTCAAGCTCCAACAGGGGAGGTTTAGATTGAACATTAGGAAGGAATTTTTCACCCAAAGAGTGGTCGGGCGTTGGAACAGGCTGCCCAGGGAGGGGGTGGAGTCCCCATCCCTGGCTGTGTTTAAGGGCCGTTTAGATGCAGTGCTGAGGGACATGGTGTAGGGGAGGACTTTGTAGAGTAGGGGAGATGGTTGGACTCGATGATCCCAAGGGTCTCTTCCAACCTGGACCATTCTATGATTCTATGATCATGCAGTCATCACCCCACTCTGACTTCAACCAAATGTTGAATGTGAATCCAAACCAGGCCACCAGGAAAGGCCCAGCAGACGCGTCCTTCGCTTACCCTTTGCTGTCAACTGGGTGAGAGCCCATAATCAGTGGTGCAATTGGAAGTTTGTACATGCTCATGGTTCCCTCAACTGTTACCGACACGTTCATCCCCAAAGACCGAGGAACTGCGAGAGGAAACAAGAAAAAAACCAACCCAACAACATAAACTGATGAAAAACACCAATGCAAGCTTTATGAATTAAATATCACCGTGGTGGAAACACCTTACTTCCTCCACAAGGCAGAGTTTCCAGTGTTCACCTTTATCACTAAATGGACTCCAGCCAAACTAGTTACACTACCTAATGCTCTAGTTTTCTCTTGCAAGGTAGACCAATTGCATAATTCTTCAAACACACTCCAAATGTTTGGAGTCTGCTCTTTACAAAGCAAAACAAACAATGATTTTGGACAATTTCACCCTCTCCTTTCCCGAGACCAGGCTCAATTTTAACTGGTCCTTGGTTTTGCCATTTAGCAAGAGACAGATGTCCATGCACACGCATAAAAAATAATCTTTCAGTAAAACAGCAGAGACACAAGTGTTCCCACAATAAAATAAATCCCATGTTAATGATGAAATTCGCCTGAAGGAAAAAGGGACTGTCTGCAGACCGTCACCCTTGGTACCAGTCCAGTTCAAACTCCAGAAGAGCCACTGGGCTGGAGAAGATGGTCAACTGAGCCAGCATTTACACATGGGCTTATTAAACCCTCCCTAAGTCAAACTAGGATTTTCCTGTACTACAAGGTGAGAGCAGAGGGGAACTAGACTGTTGGAATCCTGCTTTCTTCTGTCCTTCAAGCAATAGTGCTCTACAGTGGCTTCGAAAGCCGACCTACCATTGTTCTCATGCAAAATAACAGGGGCTCCGGTGCCGTCCTCAAACAAATCATAGGGTGAGACATAATACTTGAGATTCATCAGGAGACCTGCGGGAGAGAAGCTTTTGAACAGGCGTTGATGATAGAAATTAGCCCAATCATTACTAGCCCCTGTACCCACACAACATTTGCACGGTAGCACAGCACACCCCGTGCAGAGCTGCTGGTGAAACTCTTGAAAGAGTCATTTCTCTGCTGTTAAAGATTCAGACAATGGCCATCTGCCATAAAATTACCACGTGCTTTTTACCCAAACTTTTTGGATTACGTGGCACTTAGAATCACAGAATCATAGAATCATTCAGGTTGGAAGAGACCCTTGGGATCATCGAGTCCAACCATCTCCCCTACTCTACTTAAAAATACTCAACCACCTTGTCCCTCTTTCAGTTTGAGTAACGTTTTCCATGGCTGCCATCAGCTAATGTGAGACTAACATCCATAAAGGGGTCCCCGAACAAAGTCATTTTTATTCTCTTCTCTTTTTGAGTGTTAACCAAAGATACCTCCGCTCCTGGGGGTGAGATAGCCAACACTGCCATGAAGAATCTTGTCGAGGGGATTTGCGTTGGTGGCTTGCCTGCAAGAGAGGTGATCACAGGTCTGTAACGAGCCAGAGCCATACCTGAAGCCCAAACTGATGGCAGCCTAAGATTTCAGCTCAATATACACACTTCTCAGTCACACAGAGGTAACAAGCTTAGATTTCATACTGTTATGGGCAAAACAAAAGCAACTTTACACCATGGGTGGTTTATCCACTGAATCTACAGCAGTGAAACATCTATTACAAACTTTTTTTTCCCCTTTTAAACTTTCTTTCAGGTAAATTCTGCAGTTAAAAAGGAATTGCTCAGAAAGCTCTGAGTATTTTTCCTATGTATCTATAATTCCCATGTTACCACAGCCTCAGCATTGTACTTTTTAGCAATAACATCAGGCTGTGAAGGAGGATGTGATACCTCCTGGATACACAATATTTGGCGTGTTCAGAATTAGCCCACATGATGCAGAATTATTAAGGAAAACCAAACCAACCACAAAACCCAAACCACACAGATGTCCTTACCAATACATCCCTGCCATTTTTGAGAGATCCAGCTCCAAGGACTGCAGAGCTAAGTACATTTTAGTTTTAAGTTTGCTGAGGGAAAAACAAACAAACAAACAATGTAAGAGCAATGGAAAGGAACTGTGCAATGAAATCCAACTTAAAAATCACAAGTTTTCATTCCTTGTTCCCATTTTCACATTAAAACCTCCCCACCCAGTGGTTGCACACACAAGCCATGGGGAAGGACTCAGTGGGATCACACCCAATGCAAACTGCAGTACAGAACTAGAGGCTTGTGGATTCATTTAACTTTATATATGTGGATGGAAATAAATGTATTCTAGACTTACTTGTCTCCCGGCAACTTATACAGGTTCACAAGCCCCCTTAGATGCTTAGAAAATTCATCAAAATTTTTCTCTCTGAAAAGAAGAGGGAGAAGAAGTTCACATGTATTCACATCCATAACAGATAAGGCTTTGTTTTAAAAAGTTCTATTAATACAGACACTAAGTTATTTAAGGAAAGACTTTTGCTACATGAAAGCTACAGAAGACGTTCTTTAAGTGACACAGTTTAATGATTCTGATGAATGTTGTGCTGTGGCTTCCAAGACAGCATCAGAACCAAAGTAACTTGAACAGAAAATCCCCCAGAGAAGCAGAGAAACTTTGTGGGGATGGAACAGGTATGAGACATTTTGCATTTCCAGACATAAAATAGAAGCAGATGGCTACTGCAAAGAGAAGCCTGACAGAAAATGCAACAAACAACTCTTGCTGCTCACCTCAGATGTTGCACCAATTCTGGACAGCTCTGAAAAGGAAAGAACATACAAGGATATCAATGTGGAATGCAGCAATGGCAGCCGTTGTGCAGCACAGCAGCTGTAAAACATCAGGACAGCAACATTTCTGAGCATCAGCTTCTCAGGAGAAACACAATGCTCCCAACCACACATAGCTACGGTTCTGGTTCTGCTTGTCAACCCCCTCTGGGACAAATCCAATCAATACTCTTTCCTCTTAAAACGAGTAATTTGAATAAAATTTTAAAATTGTGAAGCCCTACATTGAAAACCTATGATCTTATATAGAGATATTAAAAGTGGTCTGTTTTCAGGAGAGTGGCTGGGCCTGTGTACATAGCAAGTCCCAGCCCTCATACATGAGCTGAGGGGAAGAAAAGCCATTTTCTTTCAGCATTCCATTTTTTAGCATTTTCCATCCACAGAAGTTTTATAAGCTTAATTTCCCTGTCCTTCCCCAAGAAATAGAATTCTCAGAAAGATGGCAGTAACTTCCTCAAATAATTTTGCCAGTTATAAAACCACCCAGAGAAAAAGAGAGATCATCAGTAAAACGGTCCTCGCAGATGTACACTACATCCATCAGCTCAACCCACAAGAACAGAGTACTCCATGGAGGCTATTTCACTTTGGGAACAAGCAGCAAAGGTAATTCTAGATCTAGTGGGACATAAAACACAATCCATTTCCTCCGCTCAAACAACAGGGAGCCACAAATGGCAGTTCCAAAAGCACCAAGTCATTACCCTCAGCTTGGTCAGCGATACGTACCACGGGGTTCTCTCCATGGTGAGCCACCTTGACATCACACAGCAGCCCTGTAGGATCTAACTGGACTTCCACATAGAACATGTCTGAAGTGATGTAACATTCAGTGCCATTCGCGCTAAGGTGAGATCCAAGGCTTACATACAAAACAAAACAAAAATTGCTATGAGATGCACACACAAAAAAAACCCCAACTGACCCAGCAGGGAGGTTACGATGCGTACGGATAAACGGGAAAAGCCTTTGTCATGAAATAAAGGAGGAGACCTACCCATTCTGTCTGGCTATGGACTCCAAGCGGTCTGTCATGGCAGGCAGAGACGAGACTAGAAAGAGAGAGCAAAAAGCACAGCTTTAGGGAAGCATTTCAACATCTCCCCAGGAATAAAAGCATTAAAAGCCACCTCCAGCAGTTACTCCCTCCCACATCTGCTCCCACCTTCACACCAAGACACATCATCTCAAAACACATCTCAAAACAACTTGCAGAGGGAAAACCAAAAGGTGCTCAGAACTGCAAAGAGAGAAGGGATTTTCCCTCCGCAAGCTGAAGTCAGGTGTGGGCATTTAACACCAAAATTCACACAGGCAATGGCTGAGCGAATTCACTCAACAACACCGAAAAATTTAACAACAAAATTCACACAGGCAATGCCAGAGAAGGGCACTTCTGCAAAGGTGAGCACACATGCACTGGGAACACAGTGAAATGAGCTACCAACAACCTCGCTGGGTTTTAGCTCTTTGGAGTCTCTCCGTAGCACATCACTGTTGAAAGCGGTTCGCGAAGTGCATGCGCAGGGACGTACCAACCTTTTAATGCCTTCTGCAAAGTCTCCAAACAGCTCACCAGATGTTGGTGCCCCCCAGAGTTCATCACAATTCGCTTTTCCTTAGTCAGAAAGAAGAAAAACGCCCTTTTTGTGTATCGCTCAGTAAGAGGGGAATCATCACAACTTTTGCTCAGTCAAGGGAGGTTTATTTAGGTAATTAAAAGCACATTAGATTTCATCCCAAAATTACATCCTCATTTTGACTCCTGCAGGAGAACAGTATCCATGTGGGAAACAGTTAACAAAGGCAGGCCTGGAATTGATTTATTTTCTTTTAAGCACCTTGTTCATCTGGAAGAACACACTGTAGCATTTTTAATAGCTATAAACTAAGAATTATACGAGAGACCACAAAGAAATAACAAGACAGGCTAATTTTTAACACCACAATATATGGAGGAGGCAGTTTTGAGGCAGTTCCCTCTTGTCCCCTGCTCCTCCCTCCCTCTACCCAGAGACCAATATTTCAAACCCGTGTCTGACTCAGCCAACACCAAGATTTGAATATCACCAAATGGGGAGCAAATTGTGCTACAAAACACAACATCCTGAAACAGCAAAGTGACAGAATGGTTTGGGCTTCTCAGCACCGGCTGAAAGCACAAGTTTGACCCTTTTCCTGGCACTGAGCTGACAGCTGCCCCCTGGCAATTAGGCTGTAGAGGGGGAGGCTGTAATTAATGAAGGGAAAGACATGCCACGCAGAAAGGGTATGGACATCACTCCCTGAACCACACACTGTGGATGAGGAACTACCTGAACCACACCAGTGCAGGCTTGAACAAAACACAAAGGACTTTGAAGAGATCTAACAAACCGACAACAAAATCATCACTAAAGAAACTTGAGAATCCCTCCCGCTGAGACCCCAACAATTCTCACCATGACTTGACGGACCAGCTTCATGGTTTCTGTCCAAGGCCTGTTTTGGTTGTACTTTGCATGAAGTCTTTCTAAGAGGGTACTCATCTTATTCAGCTTCTCCGTTTCTGTAAGACAGGGGAAGATTCAGAAAAGGGAACGAGACAACATCTCAAGTTTTACAAATAAAAAAGCTTGGCAGTTGTAACAAAAATACTTGCCACCTTTAAGCTAACCATGATTTCAAAAAAGTTACTTACTGCTGATTTATTGCTACAACCTAGACCTTAAGGTTAAGTAAACGCTAAGGATGTGCCACAAGTTATCAAAATGTAAAGGACCATAAAATGCCTACGGGCCTGTTGGGAAAAGCCCAGCTCCTATTCTGCCCAGACTCCAAATGATGTGGCCCCATCAGGTTAAGTTCTGGCACAGCAGGAACATATCGGGGCACTGTTTGAAGATGCAACTCTACGGTCAAAAGATGAAGCTTCCCTGGGACAGGAAACGGAGAGTGTAGAAAACATGGTGTTAAAGAAGTGAGGTAAAGCTTTGTTTCCTGGATTCCCCTGCTCTCTCTTCCAACTCTGCAACTTCTTGTCTAATAAAGATCTTCACAGATGATTCATTCATGGTTCATTTTTCCCCTACTCTCTGGTCGGACAGAGGCGCAAAAAGAATGGAGGTTTCAAGAGTATTATAATTTTGGTGTGTTTTTTTTTTATTTTTGCTAAGAGACAGCTTTTCCTAGCCTTGCATCTGTCAAAAAACCCCAGCAGACATCACTGCCAAAACAAACCCTGTCTCTGGCAGAAGGTCCTGGGCAAACACATGTCTATGAGATCTTAACCGCCGCAGCACACAGCCCTGGAAGCACCTCGTCTGCGAAATTTCAAGGGTTTGTTTTCATCGTTGATGCATCTACTGCTTAAAGACCTAATGCTGACCCCATCAAATCCAAGCACAAGGAATAAATAGATCTTTGCTACGTGTTTTCAGACACTTCATACCTCTCAGCTACGGCAGAATCACAGAAGGGCTGAGGCTGGCAGGGCTCTCCTGGTCCAAGCCCCTGCCTAAGAAGGGCCATGTCCTGGCATTTAAAGCTCTCCAAGGATGGAGATGCCATCACCTCTCTGGACACAGTGACAAAGTGTTTCCTGGGGCTCCGGTGGAGGCTCCTGCCTTCTCGCTTGTGCCCATGGCCTCTGCCTCCCCCTGAGAGGACCCGGGCTCCCTCTGCCCCACACCCTCCCTCCAGGTGTTTATGAACATCGCCAAGACCCCATGAAGCCCCCGGGAGAGGGAGAGTTCTCTCAGATCTCAGCCAGGGGAGCGCCCCAACGAGGATATTCGCCTTTATTTCCTTTA
The DNA here is from genome assembly GCF_001431845.1 of Calidris pugnax. Taxonomy (NCBI): domain Eukaryota; kingdom Metazoa; phylum Chordata; class Aves; order Charadriiformes; family Scolopacidae; genus Calidris; species Calidris pugnax. Next base: position 403,337 of record NW_015091098.1, on the reverse strand, counting down.
AAAACGGAACCGCCCCGCAGCCAGCACCGAGACCCAGAGGCCCGTGCGGGATTCTCGCCCTTCCAGCGGGAAAAATCCCTCAGCCCGACACTGTGCTTCACACACATCGCCCCCCCGCCCTCCACCCCAAAATCTCCTCACAGCACCGGCCGCGCCCCTCCGGCGGCACTCACCCTCGGCACCGCCCGGCGCCGCCTTCATGTTGCGGG